>NW_021963512.1:0-86558 GCF_901765095.1 Microcaecilia unicolor | reverse complement strand
TATCACAAGCTCCACCCAAAGCCACACAATTGCTGAACTCAATGAAGTGCTACAGATGATCTAGACTGCCACAGGACCAACCAACAAGGCTAAAAATTTCTCAAAGTAACTGAAGGTCTGTGTTAAAGCTGGGTGTGGACTGCGAAATCCTGCCACATTAATTGTATCATTCGAATGACGTTATTTTACTGTGTTTTAGCGTGAACATTTTTAAGGTGCAGAAATTGCTAGATAGTAATGCTAAAATGTCAGTAGCATCATATAGTGTAAGATAATTAATTTGCTTTAATGATACATAAGTATCATGACTAAATAAGTACATAAAATTTCTCATTGAAATTTAAAAATGGTTGCTGAGAAAACAGCAAAAACCTCTAGGGGGTTACTTTTTTTTTTGCCTCACCCTGAAGATAGTTTTGTATGTCAATCAAGGTGGGATCCGGGCCTATAGTATGTAGAGGAAATATTTTCAGAGGGTGATGAACGATGTCGTAAAAGAAATCAAACATTGAAAAGCATACAGTTCATTATATAAGAAGACATCGTTGAAATTTTGGCGCTAGTTATGGTTAAAGAGTATGGTGCCTCAGTTGCTTGTACGATAGTGGAATGACTGAGAAGAAACATCACGATATACATTGGAACATTTTGTTGTAGCCTATATAGTGGGCGGAGTCCCAGTTTAGAGAAAAGTTATGGACTATTTGAAAGTATATTAGATTTTGGGACAATGATTTCTCTATGTTTGAAGAAAGATTGTTATAACTATGATGAACAATATCCTAATTTTTGGATTGATGGAAAACCAGAAATAAGAGAAGGCGATCTGTATTTACAAATTAGATAAGTTTTTTAATTGTAAGGTATTGTATATGGGAACACGCTTTGATGAGTGTATGGTATGAATGATTGAGTGAAGAAGAAGAAAGGATGAGAGATGATTTTTAAAAAAGATATATTGCACATTTCTCATTTAAAATGTAATGAATAAGTTTTGTAGAATAAACAATAATTGATGAAAATGTTTGGTATTACTTGTAGTATTTAGTAGCAGATTTGTGTAACTAGATAAAAATGATTCTCAATTTCTATGTGATACATATTCATTGAGGAAATCCTGAAAACCCGATTGTGTTACAGCCCTCGAGGACTGAAGTTTCCCACCCCTGTTCTAAATGGTATTACAAAAACACAAAAAATATTAAAATAACATATAATATGAATTAATAATTTAAAACAAGCATATAATATTAAAAACATACAATCAAATAATAAAAACTATTAAAAACTATAGTCTTATAAATCTTCAAATAAATACACATGAAACAGTTAATGTAATTATAGATATCAATAAGACTTAAGATATATTGCCTGAAAAAGCCTGAGCAAAAAGATAAGTCTTCACTCCACTTCTAAAATTTACTTCTATGGAAAAAGGTATAAGCTAAGTCCAAATATTTCAAACTTCCTAGCAAGCATCTGAGAATCGAGATTTGCACAAAGACCACCAACAATAGCATTGATAAAGTGACACCAACATTGATAAGCTTCTCACCACAGAGCCTAGGTTTTGTTGGACACAGTTACTTTACTAGTTCAATGTAGATCACATAAAAACAAGCAACTGGATTAAAAGATCCAGGAAGTACAAATAACCAAAATCAAATTTAAACAACCATATGAAAACATATACTTATCAAATGCTTCTGCATCAGGTTGGAATGACAGGGAAAGAGTGAGGACATTGTCAGTGCTGGTTACCAATGAGAAAACCTTAAAAGCTTCTTTCATAGGATTCTCTTTGTTCTTTATCCTGTTCTCATCATATACCCTCTTAGACTAATCGTCAATTAATATAACACTGTTTATCTCTGTTCTTTCTCCAATGCCTCTCTAACTTCCTGCAATTAACTTTCAAAGATCTCAAGCTCTCAGAATATCAGGGGTTACTAGCTCGCCTAACTTTTTTCTCTTTTAATAGGGCCACCTTATCCAAGATTGTTTTAACTGGTTCATTCATACTCAGCAATAGGATAGGATCAGAAACTTGGTGATCCAAAACAGGTCCTATATCCTGCCAAAATGACTGTGCATACAGTCTATTATGCCCTATTTATTATTATTATTATTATTATTATTATTATTAGATCTATCATGTATCGATTTCTGCAATGCATTGTATTTGGGTTTGTTAAATCAAAGATACAAGCATTGCAGGTGATACAAAATGCTTCTGCCAAATTGTTGGCGGGTGTGTCTAGGTTTGAGCATATCTCTCCAACCTTATGCTCTTTGCACTAGTTGCCAGTTCACGCTCGGGTACAGTACAAGGTGGTACAATTGGTACACTGTGCACTGTATTCTGATTGTGTTCCTCAATGCCTTAAACATGTAATTCAGGAATATCGACCCATTCGAGCTTTACGGTCTAAAAAATTTGAAGTTTTTGATGAATGATTAACTGCAAACAGTTGTATATGACAAAACACAATTCTGCATTCTCAATAGCAGGTCTGCAAATCTGGAAAAGTTACCAGGTTACTTGAGACTGTGTAGGAGCAGGGTTCAATTCAGTAAGTTGCTGAAGACATATTTGTTTGAACATGCATGGGACTGATTTTGTCTGATGCTATTTTGAATACTGTATACTCTAGTGCCTGTTATTACCTTTTTGCTATTTTTTTTGTTACATTTGTACCCCGTGCTTTCCCACTCATGGCAGGCTCAATGTGGCAGGCAATGGAGGGTTAAGTGACTTGCCCAGAGTCACAAGGAGCTGCTTGCCAGGAATTGAACTCAGTTCCTCAGTTCCCCAGGACCAAAGTCCACCACCCTAACCACTAGGCCACTCCTCCATGTTGATTTATGAGCTGCCTAGTTCCAGGCAGACTAGAAATTTTTAAATAAATAAATAAAATAAAAATCTATAGGTACAATATAAGTTCATACTTCTGGTCTTTATTCACATCAAGAAACCTCATGCATAATTTCTGTTTCAAAAATACATAAAGCTTTGAGGTTTTTGAGATCAATGACCTTAAATTTGCTAGATATACCTTCATTTTGTTAATCATAATTGTGTTTTCTGTAGTGGGATCACATTTATGGAATACCTTACCTGTATATTTGAGGGCTATTACTTGCGTTTCAACTTTCCACAAGATGTTAAAACTTCAATCGCAGAAGCCTTTCCTGTATGTAATTGCTGTCACCTAAAGTTAGGAGCTGTTTATGCCCCAAGTGCTATTCTATAAAGAACACATACCCTTTGTAGAATAGCGCTCAGCATGTAAAATTTTTGGTGTCGATTTTTAGGTGCCACTTATAGAATTTACCCCTTATTTACCTGTATTTACCCCTTGTTTACCCTTAATTTACCCCTTATTTTTGTTGTGTTGTGATGTATGGTTTAATTATGATTATGTATGTGTCTTTGTACTCTGACCAGAATTGTAGATGGTATAGATTAAATAAATAAAAAATAAATTAAATCTGCCCATCCAAACTATCTGGACAGCTCTTCCACTCTTTCTCAAAGATCCTTTGTGCTTGTCCCATGATTTATTGAAGTTCAATATTTCTCATCTCTACTACCTTGCCTGGGACTCGGTCCATTCATCTACCACCCTTTCTGTAAAAAAATATTCTCATACATTACTCAAGAGTCAATTCCCTTTCACCCTCATTCTATGACTCTTCATTTTAGATTTTCCTTTCCATTGAAAGAGTCTCATCTCCTGTGTCTTTGTCATATCTCTCCCTCCCACCTTTCTTCCAGATATTTAAGCCTTTGCTCATATGCTTTATGATTAAGACTAAATTAGTTGCTGCCCTCTGGACTGACTCCAATAAGTTTATATTCTTTGGAAGGTGCATTCTTCAGAATTGCACACAGTACTCCAAATGAAGTCTCACAAAAGATTTATACAGAGACTAGTAAAAAAGGCCCGTTTCTGAAAGAAATGAAACGGGTGCTAGCAAGGTTGTCCTCTAATGGCAATTATGTTTTTAAGGGAAATGTTAGGAGAGAGTATGTGTGTGTGTGAGAAAGTGAGTGTATGTGTAGAGAGTGAATGAGTATGTGTCAGAGAGTGAGTATGTGTGAGAGAGAAGAGTGTTTGTCAGAGAGAGAGAGTGTGATTGAGAGACAGTGTGATTGAGAGACAGAATGTGTGTCTGTCTTTGTGAGTGAAAGAGTGTAGTGTGTGTCCCGTGTGCACCAATTATGCTCTCTCCCCTGCATTCATCCATATGCCGCAAACGTCCTCTGTGCTGCATCCATGTCCAGCATCTCTCCCTGCCCCCTCCATTCACCCAGCAATTCTCCTCTGTCCGTTGCCCTCCCCCCACTACATGTGCATCAACTCTGCAATATCCCCTGGCCTCCTCCCCCTTCTCCCCCCTCCTCCTCACCCCTTCCCTCCCCCTCCTCTTCCCCCTCCTCCTCACCCCTTCCCTCCCCCTCCTCTTCCCCTTCCTCCTCACCTCCCTCCCCCTCACCCTTGTCTCAGGACCCCCTCCCCCCTCTCGTCTCAGTACCCCCACCTCCCCCTCTCTCTCATCTCAGGCCCCCTCTCTCTCTCTCAGGCCCCCCTCCCCACCTCTCTCTTGTCTCAGGACCCCCCACCTCTCTATCGTCTCAGGACCCCTCCCCCTCTCATCTCAGGACCCCCCCTTTCTCATCTCAGGACCCCTCCCCCCTCACTCATCTCAGGACCCCTTCCCCCCTCTCTCATCTCAGAATTTGGTCAGTATTTGGGGGAAGATGCTTGGAGTCGGTCAGAGCAGAGGTACCACAGCTCTACCCCAGCCAGCAGAGCCTCACCCCTTCCCCATGTGGGGTTAACTCTTACAGCGATTCCCCTTCCCTTTCTCGGTCGGTACTCACATGAGGTCGGGGCGGTGGCGGTGCAGCAGGGCGCAGAAGGCCAACTCGATGCAGAAGGAGGCACTCAAGTTGTGGATCTGGACGCCAGGTGCAAGCCAGTTTTGAGCCGGCTGTCCTTCCACTGCTGAGCGACCCTCTTCTCCCCTGCCCCCCTACAGCCACCCATGTCCAGCGACTCTCCTCTCTCCCCTGCCCCCCCTCCTCACCCATGTCCAGCGACTCTCTTCTCTCTCCCCCTGACCCCTCTCCATCCACCCACCCATGCCCAGCGACTCTCCTCTCCCTGCCCCCCCTCCATCCACCCATGCCCAGCGACTCTCCTCTCTCCCTTGCCCCCTCCATCCATCATGTCCAGCGAGCCTCCTCTCCCCTGCCCCCCTCCAGCCACCCATGTCCAGTGACTCTCGTCTCTCCCCTGCCCCCCCTCCAGCCACCCAGGTTGTCCAGCGAATTCTTCAGGCAGGCAGGAAAGATCCCCAGTCTTGCGTGCCCGCTGCCGGCGCTGACCTTCCCCCGCTGCCGGATTGCTCTTCAAAATGGCCGCTGAGACTTCCAGTGACGGCCTCGCGAGCCTTCTGCTGAAGTCTTGGAGGCCGCCTTTGTAAGTCTCGGCGGCCATTTTGAAGAGTGATCCGGCAGCAGAGAGGGTCAGCGCTGGCAGCGGGCAGGCAAGACTGGGGATCTTTCCTGCCTGCCCCGAAGAATTCGCTGGACAACCTGGGTGGCTGGAGGGGGCAGGAGAGAGAGGAGAATCGGTGGACATGGGTGGCTGGAGGGGGGCAGGGAAGAGAGGAGAGTCGCTGGACATGGGCAGCTGGAGGGAGGGGGGCAGGCGAAAGAGGAGGGTCGCTGGACATGGGTGGCTGGGGGGGGCAGGGGACAGAGGAGGTGTCTCTGAGGGGGATTACCCGGCGGTACCGACAGTCTTGAGCCGGTTGTCTTTCTGCTTCTGTGAAGGTTTGTGTGTGAATCTGTGTCTGGACACGCGGGTTGCACTATTCTTTGATTCCGTTGGTGTGCCTCGTGCTGCTATCATGTGGTTGGTCAGTGCTCCTTGTGATGAACCAGGAAGCACGCTAACGTCAGGACAGGAGATGGATACAGTGTTACAGGCAGCACGAACCCTACAAACCCTTCACTGCCACGGAGTCAGCTTCAGAACGTTGGAGGTGCTTTTATTATAGTAGATGGTGACCAACCATGTCAAATGTGCTGGACATGTCAAACTGTAATAGGAGGATGTTTTTCCCAGTTGAGATTTCTTTTTTGAATTTCATTAGTGGTGTGATCAGCACCGTTTCTGTGCTGTGATGAGTCCTGAATTTGTTTATGTAGTCAACTAGCTGGTTGGCCGTTATGCTTTTCATTACTTTGGTCATTAGAGGAATGGATGTTACTGGCCTGTAGTTAGAGGTATCTTTGATGTCCTTCTTGGCATCATTTGAGATAGGAGTGAGCAGTATGTTGCCCTTTTCTATTGAGAATTGACTGTCACTAAATATGAAGTTGAGGTGAGAGGAAAGGTGATTGATGAATCGGTCAGGGGGTGCTTTCAGAATGTAATTGGACATGTGTCCAGCATGCAGTGGGCAGTGGAGAATTTTCTTACTGCTTGTGCTACTATCTCTTTTGTGAGCTGGGGGAAGGCTGTCCATGTTCTGTCCACTGGGGTTTCTTCAAGGGACTAATCCATTTCATCTATACAAATATCTAGGTTGGTGTCATCTTGTGTTAAGCTCTTCATTAGATAGAGGATCTTTTCCTTGAAGTGTCTGGCCAGTTCATTTACTGATAGGGGTTTGTTTTTGTTAGTAGTTTGGTATTTAGTAGATTGTTTACCAGCTTGTATAGTTTTTTTCGTGTCTCTATAGTCTGTTCCTACCTGTTTTTTTATAGAACTTCGTTTTAGCCTGCCGATTTTAGGGTCAGGGCTGTTCTAGAGGGGTAGGGGCAGAGTGGTATCATGGGGAGTGTTTAGTCCTTCTTTTCCCCCTTTTTCTGGCCTATTGTTCTGTTTTTAACTGGGGGGGGGGTTCAGAGGAGGTGAAATATAAACCAAAAAGTCCAGAAGTGTGCTGTACTGTGTTCTTTTGCTTTTCCAAGAGGGGGGGGGGGGGTTGACTTTGTTGTGTTATTTGGGTCTTTTCCCTGCTCATTTGCTGTTTCTTCCAACCTACTGTTGTGTTTTCTCGTTGCATTGTTTTATTGATTGTTGTTCTTGGAAATGTATTAAAGACCTCTTAAAATTAAAAAAAAAAAAAGAAAACTTTACCAACTGCCATGACAGTATCTGGCTAATACTTGGGAAGTCCAAGGACAGAGCCTGAAATTATCTGTACCAGTGCTGTCCTAGCTTATCCGCATATTTGTCTGAGTTCCCATACTCTATACCAGTAGTATCAGGATATCATCCATTGGCTGTCTTATAAACAGATATTCAGCACTAGTATCTGGGTACAGCCTGGTGCTGAATATCTAGACACGTGTAAAGACCATATCAGTGTTTGAAGTCAATGCTGGCCACGGTGTTTAAATATCAGGGGGCTCAATTTTTATACCAATCAATTCTCTGTTGTTTGATGTGCTTGTTTAATACACAAGAGCAGGGGCTCATAAATCTGCTCTTGAACATGGAAGCTATAATATGATCAAAAGAAATGTAAGATTGATCAGTGATCTGTGAAACACCTCACACTACTTAAGGGATTTCCTTTTATTTTCACCTATCATATTTATTTGGATTTATTTCTGAAGAAAACAAATTCAGTTTTCTAATGTATGCCAATTGTTCTGTTTGTTAATTATCATTCTTTTCAGCTCATGATGACATTGCTACTGAGCAATTTTTAAAGCATAAGCAATTTTACAATCTCCTTAAAATAGGTGAGTAAATTGAAATATAGTTCATGGCATGATTTTAGTATTCAACACTTTGGGATTCGTGGATAATTTATCAGTCTATGTCTAGTTTGACACTTTTCAGATATTATATATGAACATAAATATTCAGTGGTAAAGAGAAGGTTGTGCAAAATGGCTGCTGAAGAGGAGACATTAAAGTGAGGGCTCTGGAATTCAACTGCCTTGTTTTCCACTGGAAGATTTCCTTGGAGTTGTGATGAAGAAATGGAAAGATGTCACTTAAAAGCCCTCTGGAGCATTGAGATGTCCTCTACTTCAGGAGCCCTCTGTTCCTGAACTTGTTTTAGTGATGTCCCAGGTTGCCTCAGAGGAAGGTCTCATTGCCAGCACCACAGCGTAGCAGACTGGCCTGAGGCAGAGGTCTGTTTGAGCCTCAATGTTTCTATGCTGCCACTTTCTCTAGACCGTGAGTCATTGTTAATGAGTGGCTCTTTGTAAGATGGGGAGGGATGTGAGAGCATCAAAACAGATGTTGGAACAGAGGCGGTGAAACCTTTGACTTGATGGTCTGGGCCTAGTGTTATCTTCAGCCAGTGTGCTTTGTTGAACTATGATCCCTATATTTCCTCATGATATAAGTGAGTTGGGGATGCTGGAGAGGGCTCTTTTCTGAGGAACAGGTGAGATTGGAAAACACCCTTGAGATCAGTGAGCAGGCAGCAGCAAGAGGAGAATAAAAGAATAGATAGATTGGGTCAGACCAAAGGTCCATCTAGCCCAGTATCCTACTTTCAGCAGTGGTCAATCAGGTCACAAGTACCTGGTAGAAACCCAAATAGTAGCAACATTCAATGCTACCAATCCCAGGGCAAGCAGAGGTATTATCCATGTCTATCTCAATAATAAACTATGGACTTTTCCTTCAGAAAATTGTCCAAACCTTTTTAACCCCCGATATGCTAACCACTGTTACCACATCCTCCAGCAATGAGTTCCAGAGCTTAACTATTCTTTGAGTGAAGAAACATTTCGTCTTATTTGTTTTAAAAGTTTTTCCATGTAATTTCATTGAGTGCCCCCTGGTCTTTGTACTTTGTGAAAGAGTGAAAAATGCTACACCTCTCAGGATTTGGGCATTAAGGAATAGAGCTGCCTTGGTTAAACTGGCTACAGTTACATTAGACAGCATTAGGAACTATATGGCTTCAATGGAGCAATCTCTTTCTTCATTAGCTGTTCTGACTTTGGACATATAATCCAAACTACAGTCTTTGCATACCAATAGTGTTTCCAGAGGGAAAGGACTGGGAAAGTGGAGCAGGTTATCAGACAGCAGCAAGTAGCACAGCTGGATCTGATTAAAGATAAATCTGGAAAGTTGGAAATATTGAAAACTCTCTTAAATCCATGATTTTAAGGATTTTGAACTTTCCTAAACCAGATCTGGTGTCTTCCCTTGAAATTATTTAGGAAGTATACTAAAGATATTTTGAAGACCTCAAAGGAGTATCCCCCTCCCATTGGCAGGATTTTCTTCCTTTCATCTGTTAAGAAGGCTAGTAGTAATATGGAAAAGGGTGGTAGCGTGGATGGAGAGTTATCTGCTGATAGTTTGGATACTCAAATCTGAAACAATGGGGAAAAAAAACCCTTTCAATCCCAGATTTCACAATTAGCTTAAATTGCTGGCTTAGGACCCTGTTTACTAAGGTGCATTAGCATTTTTAACATGCCTGCAATTAGAGCGTGTGTTAACTGTGTAGGCGCCTATAGGGATATTGTAGGTACGTATACTGTTAATGTGCATACACGGTTAACGCGTGTTAAAAATGTTAACGCGCCTATAATATGGTTTAGTAAACAGGGCCCTAACCCTCTTTCCCTAATGTGTAGTTACAGTGCTCAGGAAAAAGTTTGTAAATCCTTCATATAATAATAAGAATTACAGGGGGTCTTTTACTAAAGGTTAGCTCGAGTTATCTGCAGCAGGGCCCATAGGAATAAAATGGGACCTGTAGCAGATAACTCGAGCTAACCTTTAGTAAAAGACCCCCACAATTTGTTATTTACTATATCATTGTTTAATTGAAACCAGTCTTTTCTTATGCAAGACAAGGGCTGTAAGTTAAGAATTTTGTGTTTCTCGAGACAAATAATGTACAAAGAAGGAACAACAGGATGAATTCAAAATCAGTGTCAAATAGTAAGTGAACCCCTAGTTTCCTTAAAATAGTTAATTGGCTAATTATAATTAAGTGCTTACATAATTGTATAACAAATAAAACACTGTGGAGTACATCTGCATGACTGAGTTTGGACATATTATCCTATATAAAGGTCCAGAAAGTTTGAGTCTGGTCTTCACCATACAAGTTAGTGGGAAATCACTATACAATAAGAACATAAGAATAGCCACATTGGATTAAACCATGGTCCATCTAGCCCAGTATCCTGCTTTCAACAGTGGACAATCAGGTTATAAATACCCGGCAGAAACCCAAAAGTAGCAACATTCTATGCTACTAATCCCAGAGCAAGCAGTGGCTTCCAGGAACTTGTCCAAAACTTTTGTAAACCCCATATATTAACAGTTATTACCAAATCCTCCGGTAACAAGTTCCAGAGCTTAACTATTTTTGAGTAAAAAAATTTTCTTCCTATTTGTTTTAAAATTATTTCCATGTAATTTCATTGAGTGTCTCCTGGTCTTTGTACTTTTTGAAAGAGTGAAAAATTGATTTAGGTTTACCCGTTCTACACCACTCAGGATTGTGTATAACCTCAATCATATCCCCCCCCCCCCCCCTCAGCCATCTCTTTTCCAAGCTGAAGATCCCTAACCTCTTTCACCTTTCCTCATATAAGAGGAGTTCCATCCCCTTTATCATTTACCCCTTTCTCATACCATGACCAACATAAATTTTAGAATAACTATGAAAAAGAGTAGGTGTTGTTCATCTTTCTGGAGAGGGTTCTGAGACCATTTCTAAACATCTGGGACAGATAATCTACAAGTAGAAAAAGCTGGAAACTATAGTGCCTCTACCCAGGACTCTTTTCCCTGCCAAAACCACCCCAAGAACAAACTTGAAAATCATCTATAAAATTAGAAACAAATTCCATATTGACATCTAAAGTTCTGCGGTTCATGTGTCAGCCATTAAGTGAACTTAATGGGGATGGTGTTTATGGGAGGATAGTAGGGTTGTGCATGTTATTAAAACAACATGAAAAAAAAACCCTGAAATGATAGGTTTCTTTCCTTTTGTTGTTAAATGTCAGATTTGTTTCCCAAAATAGTTATCAGGCACAACCTAGTCTTGAACTGGTGGCTTTTGGTTTGGAAGACAGCTGCCTTCTAAAAGAAGCTCCTCTCCCTCTTGTCTATAGCCAACCCATTCCTACCTCTCTTGCATTTCTGGTAATTTTATTTCCAGTTTACTGATTGGCCCAGTGTGAACCAGCTTAGGGAAGGCTTGAGCATTTCTGCTCCATCTCTGGCCTGTTTCCTGTTGCTTCAGTATTTTGTGCATTGGGTTCCTGTTTTTTTGCCTTACTTCCCGAGGGTTCAGGATTTTAATGTCTTATCAAGCTTTTTGCTTTCAGTAATCCTTGTTTGTCCCTTTGTGTTGGATTCACTTCTTTGAAGTACAGTGACACTAAGACTTACCTTGAGTAATCCTAGTTCTTGTTTGGTTCACATCTAGTATTCAAGCCTCAGGAGTTCCTGATAAGGACTCTGTGATAAAATGAACTAGCCAAAGTACAGGCATTGAAAGCAGATATGCCAAGTCACATGCATTAAGTGTGCCCTCCTCACACGCATTCAGGCACCCAGCTTTCTGCTTCCCACCCCCACCATCTGAAATATCTCTCTCTTTCTCTCTCTCTCTCTCCCCCTCCCTCTTCCCTCCTGTGTCCAGCATTTCATTCCACCTTCCTCATCCCCTACCTCCCCTTTCCTCGGCAGCCCACCAGCCTTACATTTGGGCTGGTAGCAATCAAGACATGCTGATTCTGTCATGAAGAACCTTCCTTCTACCACGTCCCACCACCTCTGATACAATGTCCTGTTTCCAGTGGCCAGGACATAGCAGGGAAGGCTCTGCCTGGATGGAAGCAGTGTGTCTTGCATGCTCCTGGCCACCAATGCAGACCTGCCAAGTTTCCCACTTTTATGGATCATCTCCCCCAATCCTTCCTGGGAGCTGGGTTCTCCCGCTGAGTGGCCTCCTCTTCCAATGGCAGCAGGAGAGACCTTCCTAAAATGACATCTCCTGCTGCTGCTGGTCCTGCGGCATCAGGAAATGATGTTTTAGGAAGGCATCTCCTGCTGCCGCTGGAAGGGGAAGCTATTGCTGGTGCTGCTGTAGGCAAGGCTGGGCAGAGTTGCGAGCCTGGTTGGGCAGTGTTTGGGGCGGGGATGGGCAGAATTATGGGTGAATGGAGCAGAGTTATAGGTGGGCAGGATGAGTTATGGGCAGAGCAGGGCAGACCCTAAATCTCTCACATAGGTTGGCCGCCTTAGCAGCTCTGCAAATGCTAAGTTGGCAGGCTGTGGTGCGGGGGGGGGGGGAGAAGGAAGATAGATTGGGACATGCAGGGGAAGGAGGAAGAGGGAGAGATGCTGGGGGACCCACATGGCAGGAGGAGAAGAAGAGGAGCAGATGCTGGTACTTTCAGGGGAAAGAGACAGAGGGACAGATGCTGAACCTGCAAACTGGGGGGGGGGGCAGGAAGAAGGGAAAAAAGGGACACTTGATGGATCCCCATACCCCCATGGCAAAGGACAAAAGATGCCAGGACTCACTGAGGGAGGAAGAAGAGGGAGATATGGATCTGTGTGTGGGCGGGGGGGGGGGGGGGGGAGAAAATGGAACAAGAGGGAAGAGAATGGAAACACCTTCTGGACCCGAGGGATGGGGAATGAGAGAGGGGGCAGGGAGGAGGTTAGATGCTGGCCCTGGTTGGGAGGGGGGACAGAAGACTAGGAAGAGAGGGAGAGAAATGCTGACCCCAGGTGTGGTAGGTTATGTGGGAGAAAGAGTGAGGGGAAAAGTTGAACATGAGGAGGAATAGGGACGCAGAGGGGACATCGGGAGGAACAGTAGGGATACAGAGGGTGATGCTAGTTGCATGGGGTTGATAGGGTCACAGGGGTTTATCCTGGACAGAGGGGCAGGAATATGGGCACAGAGGAGAGATGCTTACAGGGCAAAAATAAGGACACAGGTAGGGGAGGGTTTCAACATTGCAGGAAGATAAAGGCAAGGGCACAGAGGGGACATGCTAGGCACAGCAGATAAAGATGCAGAGGGAAGATGAATGATGGACATGGAAAGAGAGAAATGCAAATGGACAAGGAGACCCTGGCAGAGAATTAAAGAGGACAAGAGGAATGCAGAAACCAGGAACTGGGACCAACAAAATTAGAAAAATAAAATGATTAGAATATGTCAGTTTTTGTAATGTACATATGCCAGAGAACTGGTGTTCATGATGGGTTCATGAGATGAAACTCACTCATTGGCCTTCAGTTTCCAGCATGGTGGTAGTAATCTCCAGACTTGAATGGGCAACCCTTTGTGTCTCTGTAAAGGATTGATTCAGTCAACTAAACAAAAAACTGATAGAATTCCACTAAATCTGAATGCCCACAGCAGCAAAGCTGTCAAGTTACCCAGCTTCAAAAAAGAAAGATTTTAGGTCAGTCATAGCTTTCTGACATCCTTATCATGATACATTATGGGACCTGCAGGATGGATTTCAATGTGTAGGATCACTGATTGGGGGTGTAAGTTCAAGATCGGGTTTGGACAAAAAGTAGTTCCCTTCTGGGACTGAATAACTTGGATTTCTGCATTACAGAATTTACTAATGAATTGCTTCCAGTGGTTCCTGGCACACCCACAGAAGTTTCTTACAGAGAAAGCCATTCAGTGCACTCAACTGTGGTTTTCACCATTGGCTTTTCAGAATCATTCTCAATACCCAGGCCTTATGTTAGCTCTAAATAACTGTGAAACAATTGCATGGCCAAGCAGTTCACAGAAACAATGGGCCTAATATTCAACTGCACAGTCCAGATGTAAAGTTAAGTGCCAGCACCAGCATTATCTTTTTTGTATATTCAGTGTTGTTATCCATTTAACTACACTGGTAATATATGCCTGACTGATAACCATTCCATATATGCTCAAGCTGCAAATAGTACCTTGGTTTCACCCTCTCATGGGGCTTTTTTCAGCAAAATGGTTTAAAACAAGCAAGCAATAAAATTTGTATAGTCACAAAATACATAAGGAGGTTGATTGCAGGAGTATCCAGAGCTGGAATCGTGCCCTGTCGTCATGCCCCCTAGCACCCCTGCCCACTGTTCCCTCTAAACTGAGTGGGAGTCCTCCATCTTACAGTCCTACCAGGGGATGAGGCTGTTTTACGATCACGTTTTCAAAAGGTTAGGGCACCTGCCTGTCTCTAGCCATTGAAAACATAATAGTGAAACTCCATCCCCCCCCCCCCCCCCCCTCACACACACACCATTGGCAGCAATGCAGTTGGAAGACTCCAGCTCAGCTTAGAAGGAACAGAGTGTCCAGCAGGGGTGACGTCTCCCAAGCAACGACACTCCCCTTTCATTCCCAACCTTTGGATTTCTATAACTAGATCATTATAGAAATCCAAGGTTGGGAATGAAGGGGAATTGCCGTTGCTTGGAGATTTCACTTTTGTGGTTTTCAATGGCTAGAAACAGATTTTCTGTTTGTGTTGGAGGTCTGTAGGTAACACTTGTGTGACAGGTTCCACCTTCCTCTTTCTAAGATGATTCTACTACTACTACTTATCATTGCTATAGCTCTACAAGGCATACGCTGCGCTCTACACCACACACAAAAAGACAGTCCCTGCTCAAAGAACTTACAATCTAGATAAGACAGGTAAACAGACAGAACAATTAAGGGTAAGGGAATAAAGAGGTGAGGATAAGAGGACAGGAATAAAGAGGTGAAGCTAAAAGGACAGGGCAAGTGAGTAGTGGTTATGAGTCAAAAGCAGTGGTAAAGAGCTGGGCTTTAAGTTTGGACTTGAAAACGGCCAAAGACGGGGCTAGATGTACGGGCTCAGGAAGTCTATTCCAGGCGTGAGGTGCAGCAAGATAAAAGGAACGGAGTCTGGAATTAGCAGTAGAGGAGAAGGGGACAGATAAGAGAGATGTATCTACAGAACGGAGTACCCAGGGGGGGCGTAGGGAGAGACAAGAGTGGAGAGGTACTGGGGAGCGGCAAAGTGAATGCACTTATAGGTCAATAAGATTCCTATCATTCCTGTTTTTTTACCTAGAGAAGGACTTCGTTGGCTTCAATCATCTGATTTTCATTAGGTCAGTTCCCTGTGGAAAAGCACTGTTCCCTCTAAACTGAGCTGGTGTCCTCCAACTGCATTGCTGCAAGTGGGGGGGTGGAGTTTTAATATTGTGTTTTCAAAGGTTAGAGACAGGCAGGTTCGCTGGAGTCCTGCAAAGCTTGCCTGTTCCTCACTTTTGAAACTGTGATACTGAAACAGCACCACCTACTGGTAGGACTGTAGATGGAGGACTCCCGCTCAGCTTAGAGGGAACAGCGTCCCTGTCTCGCTCTCTGTGCTGCAGCCAAGCAGGGAAGACATGGAAGGAGAGAGATTTATAGTCCCTGTCTCCCTTGTGCCCTGTGCAGTTGCTCTGCTTGCACAGTCCTTGAGATGGTCCTGGTTGATCACCAAACAATATAAATTGGCCCCAAGATGTTCACACCACTTATACACTTTATAGGTGCCAATAAGTGGTAGTTGTATGTTAATGTGCATTAGGCATTATTCTAAAAAGTACAGCCTACATAGCATAGTGTATGACTTCAGGGGAACATATCTATGGATGGAGCATAAACAGGCTATGAGAATGTCTCCAAGTGATGCACATAACTTATAAAATATTCATGTATTTATTTATCAAATTTATATCCTGCCTATTCAAGTCATCTAAGTGGGTTACAATTTACACTCATAAAAGTTAAAACAAACTCAAGACTAAACATGTAATACAGTGATGGGCAACCTTTTGAGCTTTGGTGTGTCAAAATTCGCCAAAAAACCGAGCATAACTCGGGTGGTGTGTCGCTTCGAGAAAAAAAACCATAATTTTGCGATATTTATAGTTTAAATAACAAAAATGTATAATTGTAATATAACTGTATTTCATAAACCAAAAACTAATTATTTAACTTACCTGCTTAGTGACTTCTTTGTTCATCTGTCAGTCGGTTTCTTTTGTTGGTCTTGATATTATTTAACTTGTGTGGGGTGCCGTGAACTAAGATAAGTGAGGGGGAGGGATTTCTTTAACTAATCTGCCTATTAGTGACTTTTTTGTTGCTGAATTTCATTGGCTAAATCTTCAATTGAAGGTTGGTATTTTGTACACTTCAAGCCCAAGCAAGCGCTACTAACTTCATCTGTCAATCTGTTTCTTTTGTTGGTTTTGATATTATTTAACGCTGAGAATAAGGTTTCACAAAAGTACGTAGAGGGAAAATTTGTGAGTAAAGCCATTGCTATATTTTTTAGGGTGCTAAAAGTGTCTGGTAATCGGTTCCAAGCACTCCAAATTCCTGTTCGTAGTGGCACTCCTCTTGATTCTCCAAACGGCACCTTTCCAAATTCTCAAGCTTTGACCTCAAGTCGACAAACACCTGAGCCCAGATGCTGTCTTGAAATTCTACAAGTTGCATCTCCAAATCATCAATTTGCATCCATTGGAAACCATTTAATTCCAAACTACTGTAGACTACTACATCAGGATACTTAATTTTTCATGGTCTGCTCTAGGCTTCTAAATTGATTAAATCTATCACTGAACTGGTCAAGTAACGAGTCTAAAACATGCTAGTACTTTATATGCAAGGGTTCCATTTCATTTTGTATAGCTGCACTGGCCTTCTCAAAATACTTTGTTACTCGAGGAAAATACTTATAAGTTTTAGTTTCTACATCTCGCTTGAAAATTTTATGTTTACTTTCAAAAGCTTTTATGTATCCAAACATAACGTCAATACTTTTTCCAAAACCTTGTAACTTTAAGTTCAGTTCATTAATATGAACGGAGAGATCTGTAAAAAACATCAGGGTGTTGACCCACTTATCATCATTGAGCTGAGGAAAGTTTCCCAGATCCTCAAGAAATACCTTAATTTCTTCAAAGCACTCCACAAAGCGCTCAAGAACTTTGCCTCTGCTCAGCCACCTTACATTATTGTACATCAGCAGTCCACTGTAGGTGGAATCAACCTCCAGTAAAGTGCAGAAAATTCTCGCTTGTGAAGGGGGCGAGCAGCTATTAAATTAACTATTTTGTAACAACTGACATTAAGTCGTTTAAGTCGGTGAATCCTGCCTTTGCACATAAAGCCTCCTGATGGATAATACAATGAAAAGGCACAATCGGATGTCCAATAGCTTCCGTAAACAATTTGACAAATCCAACTTTTTTCCCCACCATGTTTGGTGCCCCGTCTGTCGTCACTGACACAACTTTAGAGATATCAATGCTTAGGTCACGGAATGTTTGTATAACAACCTTACATATTTCGCTCCTGATGTACTTGTTGGCACTGATACTAACTTTATCAACTTTTCTCTCATTGTGAGACCATCAGAATATCGACCAATAATGGCCAACTGAGCATGTGATGTGACATCAGTAGTTTCATCAAGAGAGATCGAAAATATTTACAATTACTTATGTCTCTCTTTAATTGATGTTGTACGTTTGTGTTCAGTCTCATTATTCGGTCTTTTATGATATTTCTACTGAGTGGTAACTCAGATATTCTCTTAATAATTGCATCTTTATTCTGCATATCGTGAAATAGAACTGATGCACATCTTAGGAGAGTTTCTTTAATAAATTCTCCCTCACTGAGTGCTTTTCCATGCTGAGCTATGGAGTGAACAATGCTCAAACTTGCAGATGTTAAATTTGTAGAACCTTTTACAAATTTAAGGATGGAATTAGATTGGCTCTTATAAAAGTGTAGCTGCCTGGAAATGTATTCCTTCCTTTCATCCTCACTTTTTTCAAGAGCTGGGAATGATTAGTTTCAAAATGTCTATTTATATTCCACGTTCTGCTTACTACCGTTTCAGTACATAGAACGCAAAATGATCTGCCATTTTTTTCTATAATGCCATACATCTCGGTCCATGTCTCTGAAAGGGTCGGCTACTGCTACTACCACTTCCTTTACTTAACCTTGTTTTTTTATTTTTTGGGTTCTCCATCAGGGGGGCAGTGACAGAAGATAGAATTATAGATAGCCTGTTAGCCCTGCAGGCAATTAGGGGTTTAACTAGCCTAACTGACCACCTATGTAAATTAAGATGGCTGCCGCTATTTCTAATGGCGGGAAACGGCACCCATAGCACATGCCCTCGCCTCTCCCAGCTTCCCCCTCACCTATCTCAGTAATGATGGTCAATTAGAAATCCACGACACCCCAGAACAGTAGATTGGATGATGGTTGCTGTGGTTATGTGGTTGCTGGTAATGGCGATCACAGGGCCCCCAGAGATGCGTCCCCCATGGCATTCCGCTGCTCTCTGCTCCGCCGGCCGGAAGTGAGGTCAAAGATCCCCTAACGGCCGTGCAGGAGCCAGGGCAGAGGGAGCAGCAGGGAGGGAACAAGCGGAGGACTTGGAGGGAGCCAATAGGAGCGCACATGGCACCCCCCCAGCGGGTAAACATGCACCGGGGGGTGATTTCGCCGGGGGGGGGGGGAGGTCGCGCTGCACCTGGGGGGCGCATCGGCGATCCGCCCCGGGTGTCAGCAAGGAACGCCGCTGCTTCTCTGTATGCGGGCCACATGCAGCCGCGTGTCACCGACAATGGCTACGCGTGTCAGTACTGACACACGTGTCATAGGTTCGCCATCAGGGATGTAGTACAATAAAAACAAAATATAAGCAGACAGCAAATCTAAAATGAAATCTAATTAACATAATCAACAGAATGCCTCATGAAACAAGATTTTAACTGTTTTCTATCATGTGTCTTAGCTCATGTAAGCATGCCCATTTACATCTGCCATTGACATGGCATAAATGGTCATACCTAAATTATGACACATCCATGTCAACTTACACTAGTATTCTATAACGGCATCTTGGCACACAATACCATTATAGAATTGGTACCCAGAATACAGCTTTGGCTTGTCTAAATGGAGGTGCCAATTTATAGAATTGCCTCCTTTGCTCACAGTTACTTCTATACCATTACCATCTGTTTTGTGATAGTAGGACGCCATCGAAGGCATACAGACTAAAGAGATGCTGAAACCAATCAAATTATTAAAAAATAATTGAATAACATTGAAGCCATTTGGGTAAAACATCTGCCAATGAAGCATATACTGTTGTTTCTCTCCTACTAAGTGTTTTGCAAAATCACAGTCCCCTGCCCCCCTCCATAAGCATTGCCTTTGATCAACGACAAAATATTTCAGATCTTCCATCTGTGGTGGTTCCTGAATCCAATAGGGATGGGGGGAGAGGCTGTTCTTTAACATATAGCAAAGCAATGCTAGCAATGGGAGTTTTCACAGGGTGAATCATCTTTTCCAAATAAATCTTCAACCAAGGGCAAATAGTGCGTAATAATCACTCTACTGGTATCACAATCAGGTTTAGTTTGCAACTTGTAACTAAGGGGGGTAATTATTAAGTACCACGGTAGTGACTAACCTGCAGTAGCTCAGTACTGCACAGGTTAGTCACGCTCATGATACATAACTACTCTATTGTACTCTGTAAAATTATCTCATACATGCAATATAATGTCATAAATTAACACTCTTGTGTGCAGTCTTGCAAGCAGCATTATCCTACTATCCATAGAGCGCTGGGCTATGAAGTCATAGCCTGATGCTCCTGGGCACCTCTTAAAGCTTCAATTGGGGGGGGGGGGAGTTATTCTGGGAGAGGGATTCAAATGAAAGGAGTTTCTGGATGGGGATCGGATTTGGGGAGCATCAGGTCGGGAGGTTCAGGGGACCACCATGCCTCTTTGGCTAACCACTTTAAGAACTGAGAAACTTCTGTGAATGCAATTTTCATTCTGGAATTTTCTTATTGTTCCCTTATAAAGAATCCTTGATAAATAAAAGGCTACACAGATGTAGTATTACACAGTCATTTTCTTTTGATCATGATATTTCACCTCCATAATTGATCAATGCAGAGCCAGAGTGCCACACTTTACCTTGATCTTTTGGAATGATAAAAGAATACTGAAAAAAAATGCATTGACTACCATTGAGCCTGGCACACTTTTCAAATGAATTAGATGTAAACCAGATCTGAATAGCAAACAGAATGTGAACACACCCCTAGGGCATTTTAATAAATCGAGTATGATTAAGCACATCAAAAGAATCTGTTGTAATTCAAAAGCCCTAAGCTCCATTTCACATATAATACTGGACAGCAATTCAAGCAGGTAGCTTTAGACATTTTAAGGAGCATTCAGTACATGTCTTTGCCACAGTAATCCTTAGAGATTTCCCTCTATTTCTTTATATCTGAAGTATCAGCACAGCAATACCTGACAGGTTATGGCAGCTTAAAGATTTGTATGTGGATTAGTGAAACCAAATAGTAAGTTAAATTGGTAACATTGCTAAGGTTTGGCTTGGGTTTTTTTTTCTTTTGGGGGAGGGTGGAATGCTTTTCTCACCTGTTCTTGCTGTCACCAGTAAGCTTAGTTCCAATGCATTGTATTAAACAAATACATTAAAGTCAATTTTTTTTTCACTGATTGTAATTTAACAGTTGGAGCTATATATAGAATAGTATATTACAGATTCCCATACTTTCTTATTCTGTGGATTTCTGGAAGGCTTTTAGATGCTTTGGTAATTATGAGTGGAGGAGTACATAACAGTTAGAGGAACAGGCTGAGAGCCAGGGAAGCCTAGTTAAAATCCTAGTACTACTGCTCCTTGTGATCTTTGCCAAATTACATAGACCCTTTTACTAAAGTGGACTAGAATCTCAGTGTAACTCATTTTAATGCAGGATTTTTCCACATACTAAGCCCAGATTTAGCACGGCACCCTTGGAGGCATGCCCTCTGGTTTTTAGTGCAGGTCATGCATCATGTTGCCATTAGCATGTACTACCGGCTGAGAGTTAACATGCGAGCTCCACGACTTCATATTTAGGAAGTGGTAAATGCTCCAATATTAACTCTACGCATGGTAATTATAAAGCGCAAGGTGACTAACACTTCCATGCCCATTTTCTGTCCATTGCCATGCACTCTCACAGAAAAATTCCTAAAAATTCAATATATCGTGGTTTAGCATGCATAAACAGGGAAAATCCAACAAAACGTTTTAATGCATTTGTGCAGAAGCCTGTTTTTGCATGTTAAGCATGCGTTAAGGTTCCTATTCTACAAAGTTTATGCTCCTAAATTTATACTCCTAAAATACTCATAACTTTATGCTCATAATGTACGCTAATAAATTTAGGAGCATAATTTATGCTCCTAAATGCATGTAGGAACATAGATTATGCTTGTAATTTAGGAGCATAAATTTAAGAATGTAAATTTAGGAGCACAAATTATAGTCATAAATTTAGGCGTGTAAATTTTAGGAGCTTAACTTAGGAGCATAAACTTGTAGAATAAGGCCCAAACCCTTGGATTCTATATAGTGCGCCTAGAGATCTGCGCCAAAATTGGCACAGATTCTATAACAATGCACGTAAGTTAACAAGGTTAAGAAGCTAATCAGCTGATAACAGCACTTAGGGCCTCTATTATCAAGACCGCGTGGCAAAGTGAATGGGTTATGTCGCATTACTGCACCGGGAGCTGCTAGCATGCCTTGATAAAAGAGGCCCTTAACAAGAAATAATGAGAAATAATCAGCACTGATTAGAATTTAGGTGCCACAAGTTGATAAGCGTATTCTGTAACGATGTGCGCCGAACTTCTAATGCACGCAGACAAAAAGGGGCATGGTTTTGGCAGGAAAATGGGCATTTTTGTAGGTGATCCAAATGTGCGTGCCTAGATATAGAAATGGCCAAGTGTGCCTAAATCTACGCACTGGGATTTACGCCACATTTTTGTTGGTGTAAATGGATGCATGTATATTAGGTGCTGAAATATCAACTAAGCATATTCTAAGCATTTAGGCACTGATTATAATAAGTTGCCTCCTCCAACGTTCCAATGAGGCTACCTGCGTTCATAACCATCTCCTGACGTCACTCTCCCACAGTAGAAGCCTGCGTGCCTGACGTCAGGAAATGTTACTGTGGTCGCTCTGTCTCGCTGTCTTCAGACTCTGCATCGCTGTCGCTCTCCTCCGCAACCGCACGTCGCTCTCGCTTCCCGCTCAGGTATTGGTGCCGGTCATTCCATCTTCACTTACCAAGTCAGGGTTATGGCGGCCTCCAGCAGCGGTAAAAGGCATGCAGCCTAGGCCCTTTTCTCTCTCTCTCAGCTGTGGTCCTGCCTTGCGGAAACAGGAAATGAGGGCGGGACCACAGCTGAGAGAGAGAAAAGGGCCGAGCCTGCACACCTTTACCGCTGCTGCTGGCGGCCGCCATAACCCCCAACGAGGTAAGTCAAGATGACTTTCAAACTTCGTAGGGAGGGGGCCTGGAATTGGAAGGGAGGGAGGGAGGAAGGGAGGGACTACAACCCTGGAACTGAGAGGGAGGGGGGACCCTGGAACTGGGAGGGAGAAAGGAGGAGGGAGGGAGAGAAAGAGGACCCTGGAACTCGGAGGGAGGGAGGGAACGACCCTGGAACTCAAAGGGAGGGAGGGGGGTGGCACACACTCTCAATCTCACACACACACTCTCTCTCTCACAGACACAACTCGCACCCAGTCTCACTCTCTGTCACACACACACACACTCGCACATTCACTCTCTCACTCTCTCACACAGTCACCACTCTCTCAAACATACACACTCCGAGGAAAACCTTGCTAGCGCCCATTTCATTTCTTTCAGAAACGGGCCTTTTTTACTAGTAGAATATGCTTAGTCGGCACTGATTTCAGCGCTGATTTTTTAGGCACCATAAATAGAATCTCCCCCAAAGTGCTTAACACGCTTTAGTAAAAGGGCCCCTTAATTCTTTATTGTGTCAGGTACAAATTTAAGGGCCCTTTTACTAAGCTGCAGCAAACAGTGGTCTTAGTGTGCTATCATGTGGGTCTTTCCTGCTGAAATCTTCTGCTCAGTGTGTGGTGGTGGCCAAAAAAAGCAAACAATGCTAGGAATTGTTAGGAAAGGGATGGTGAATAAGACCGAAAATACTATAATGCCTTTGTATCGCTCCATGGTGCATGCACACCTTGAGTACTGCATTCAGTTCTGGTCACCATATCTCAAAAGCAGAATTAGAAAAGGTTCAAAGAACAGCGACCAAAATGATAAAGGGGATGGAACTCCTCTTGTATGAGGAAAGGCTAAAGAGGTTAGGGCTCTTTACCTTTGAAAAGAGACAGATGAGGGGAGATATGATTGAGGTCTACAAAATCTTGAGTGGTGTAGAACAAGTAGAAGTAAATCGATTTTTTACTCATTTCAAAAGTACAAAGACTAGGGGACACTCGAGGAAGTTACAAGGAAATACTTTTAAAACAAATAGGAGGAAATATTTTTTTCACTCAATGAATAGTTTAGCTCTGGAACTCTTTTCTGGAGGATGTGGTATCAGCAGTTAGTGTATCTGGGTTTAAAAAAGGTTTGGACAAATTCCTGGAGGAAAAGCCCATAGTCTGCTATTGAGGCAGACATGGGAAGCAGCTGCTTGCCCTGGGATTTGTAGTATGGAGTGTTGCCACAATTTGGATTTCTGCCAGGTACTTGTGACCTGGCTTGGCCACTGTTTGTAAAACATGATGCTGGGCTAAATGGACCACTGGTCTGAGCCAGTATGGCTACTCTTAATTTCTTATGTTCTTATGAGCACTAATTGGCAATAATTAAAATTTACAACTCACTAAGCACATTCTATAACACAGTGCACCTTATTTCTAACATGTGTGGGCAAAAATAGGCATGGTTATAGGCAGGGAAATGGACATTTCATGGGCATTCTGAAATTTATGCACTTAGTTATAGAATATGTTCCAGTTCACCTAAGTCTACACACCGGGATTTATACCATGTTTTCATTGGTATAAATGGAGGCATGTAGTTTAGCCAATGAGATATCGACTAAGCATATCTACATACCACGCCTAAATCTAGGTACTGCTTATAGAATATGATCAGTCAACATTGATTTCCACGCCAATTTTTTAAATGCCATATATTGAATATCCTTCTCTGTGCCTAATATAGGCGTTGGGATTTACACCAAGTAAAACATGGTCTAAATGGATGCAACCAAATTTGGTCATGTGGAGAGGTGCTCAGCATATTCTATAAAATTTAAGCGTACTTCAGAGAATACACCTAGGCATATTTTTTTCTGTGTGAATTTTTCAGGTCCAATATGTAGAATCTAGCCCTATATTTGTCCCTGGTTCCTTAGGGGTCCTTTTACTAAGCCGCAGTAAAAAGTGGCCTACGGTAGTGTAGGCGTGTGTATTGGGCGCACGATGGGCCAGTTTTTACTGCATCTACAAAAAGATGGTTTTTTTTTTAATGGGATGGGAAAAGAGCCTGCGGTAAAAATGAAATGAGCATGCACCCAAAACCGGCCTGAGATCTTAATGCAGGGGCGTAGCCAGACAACAGATTTTGGGTGGGCCTAGGCAAGAATTGGGTGGGCACCAAGTGTTCTACCCCCCTCCCCCCCAAAAAGATTATCTCAGGTGGTGGGAAAACGCTTCTTTCCACCTTGGCAGCAGGCATGCACTGAAAACTGAGCATGCACAGGTGCCGGTGTCATGGAGAGTAGCGTTTTCATTACCATCAGGGGAAAATCTTCAGCTGCCGGAGCTTGGGATTCCCACCAGTTACCACTAAACATGTGCTACTGTTGGGTGGGCCTGAGCCATAAATGGGTGGGCCCTGGCCCACCCAAGTCCACCTGTGGCTACGCCACTGCCTTAATGCCACCCATTGATCTAGCGATAAAGGCTCATGCGCTACACGCGCGGTGACTGGTTGGCACACGCCAAGTGCCGATTACCAAGAGAACCGGCGCGCGTAGGAGGAAATAAAAATATAATTCATCCAGGCGTTATAGGTGCATGCCAAATCTAAAATTACCACCAGGAGGGCGCACTGGCTTAGCGGTAGTCTCATTTTGTAGTGCGCTGCACGCGAGTAGAGCCTACCGCAGCTTAGTAAAAGGGCCCCTCAGTCTTTATAGCATTCCTCCCGTTGAGTACCCTCTTTGTATTTATTCTAATGTAGGATAACATATGCATTAATTACTGTAACCCCATTATTTTAAATAGGGTCAATTTGCTAATCTGTATGCCTTATCCCACTTCAAATTTAATGCTGTGGGGCTCAGGGCAGCTACCCTGTTGGCCACCCCCCCTTCCCCATGTTGGCCCTGTCTGAATCTGCAACTGAGATTTGCTTCTTTAAATCCAAAGGCGTAGTTTTAAAGACAAAGCCTGTTTTACGTGCAGAAAGGGCTTTTATAAAATTACATAAACGCATATTAGAGATGGGCAGCTGGAAAACGTTTGTTTCATGTGGTTTCCTGTAACATAGGAATTTTCATTTTATTCAGGGTTTTGTCATTATGGGAGCAGTCAGTAAGAGTGTGCCATGTTGAAAAATAGGGCCCTATTATTAGCAAATGAAAAAACACAAAGGTGCCCATTTTCAAAGCAGATGGACAGCTCACAATGGCCCAAAAAACTTCCATCTGCCAAAAATGTCCAAATAGTGATTTTTGAAAGGCAAAATTTGTACATTTACACTGTAGTTCCTACATATAGCAAAAGGACATGTTGGAGGCATGTTGTGGGTGAGATTAGGGCGGGACCAAATTTATGACATGCAACAGCAATAATGAAACAGGCCAAGATTGGGACAGAGCGAGCAGGGGTTAAAAAATTACCAGTGACAATTTTTAACTGTTATCTGGATAACTTATGCATTTAGTTTAGGCCTATACACACCAGGTTGTTGGAACTGGCCAAAGGAAAGGAAGATAATCTTCTGCCATGGGTGTTATGGTGGATTTTATTTAGAAATGACCCGGTACATACTATATTTCAGCAGCTCACTTGTGTCAGGGATTAAAATCTCAATCAGACTGAGACTTGCTGGTCTGTAGCAGGTAAATCCCAGCTCCATTGAAAACCCTCAAGTGTTCCTGTTGAATTTTGCACACAAATCTGTTTTTCGGGATGTCTACAATGAATATTCTCCTTTCCTTTTAGGAAATGATAACTAAGCCTGCTTTTCACCTTTGCGGTCTACAGATAACTAAGGGTGCAGTCACCATACTATAGGCATATTCAGGACTGCTATCTACACTGATGGCAATGCTGAATATACATACTACACAGGGGTGTAATTTGGGCAGAGTAAAGGCAAAGTTAACAATAAATGCATGTGTCTTTTCTGACAGTTTGTTGGAAGCCACAGTCGTGCAAGAACGATTTTTCTTTGTTCCGCTGCCAACCTTTACATCTGGATTAATTCTCTGCATTGCCTTTCTTAGGGAATCCAATGGGGAAATCAGAACCGCAAGTCCATGCGTGCAATGGAGTAAGCTCAGGACAAGATCAACCCTGTCGGGTGAATCTGGATCTAGTTGGCAAATCCATCAT
The DNA here is from genome assembly GCF_901765095.1 of Microcaecilia unicolor. NCBI lineage: Eukaryota > Metazoa > Chordata > Amphibia > Gymnophiona > Siphonopidae > Microcaecilia > Microcaecilia unicolor. Next base: position 60,002 of record NW_021963512.1, on the reverse strand, counting down.
CAGCACATACTTTTTCCTGCAGGAAGAAAGGGCAATTTTTGAATAATCCATGTCCCCTTGTAAATGGATTTTGAAAATTGTCATCATTATTGATACACGTACAAAACAAATTTTAATATTAAGAGTATCAGGTTAGATAATCAACCAGCAGCACTCAGCGTTTTGCACCGCTGATGGTTTTATGCTCGAATATTCAATGCCGGGACATGTCTGGGCTCTGGAATTGAGTACCTGGACATATGTGACTAGCAAAAACTTAGGGGTCCTTTTACTAAGCTGTGTTAAATATTAACCCGTGCTTACGGCAGCAAAAAAGGACTTATTGTGGGGTGTGTTCGGACGTCCCACAGTAATTTTTATATGTTCATGTGCTACCCACATGCTAAAAAATAAAATATATTTTTTAGTGCTGGGGCAGGTCAGGGGGGCGGAGGGTAGGCATATTCTGCACTAGGGGCATAGCCAGACTTCGGCGAGAGGGGGGTCCAGAGCTCGAGGTGAGGGGGCACATTTTAGCCCCCCTGGCGCCGCCAACCCCCCCCCCCCCCACCATTGCCGACCCCCCCCCACCGCCACTACCACCACCAACAACAACTTTGACCCCCTCTGCCAACGACCCTCTTGACCCCCCTCCCGCCGCCAACCCTCCCCCACCGTTGCCGTCACCTACCTTTTGCTGGCGGGGGACCCCAACCCCCGCCAGCCGAGGTCCTTTTCAGACTCAGAAACAGAACGAAGGAAGAAGAGGACCTTGGCTGGCGGGGGTTGGGGTCCCCTGCCAGCAAAGGTAGGTGACGGCGGGTTGGCGGCGGGAAGGGGGGTCGGGAGGGTCGTCGGCAGGGGGGTCCAGGGCCAAATCTACGGGGGCGCAGGCCCCCGTTGGCCCACGTAGCTACGCCACTCTTCTTCGCTAATCAGTTAGAACAGCTACATTCCCACATGCTAACCTATTAGTATATGGTTACTGTGTGAGCCTTTACCGCCTACAAATGAGCTGTCAGTAAGTGCTCACACACTAATGGCCATGTGCTAATGGGAAACGTAGGGGTCCTTTTATTAAGCTGCGGTAAAAGGGGACCTGCACTAGTGTCACCACGTGCTTTGATGCGTACTGAGGCCCCCTTTTACTGCAGTGGGTAAAAGGCTGTCTTTTTTTCTGGAAAAGAAATGGCTGTGCGGTAAGTGAACCACTTACAATGCGGCCGTTTCAGGAGGGAGCACTTGAGATGGTGGTAAGAACTCCCACGCTAACCCGGCGGTAACCGGGCAGTACCATTACAGCCAGGTAAGCACTAGGGAATAAAAATAGAAAATATTTTTGTGCTGGTAATGATGAACTGGGGGTGGGAACTACCACTGGGCTCCTGCGGTAGCCCGGCAGTAGTTCCGGACTGGCATGTGGCAAGTCTGTTGCCACACGCCAACCCTTTAGTAAAAGGGCCCCTTAGTGCCTGGTCATTAATGCTGGAAGTAGAAAAATCAGCCATTTTACCCATGCGGAAAAAAAATGGGCATAGCACACGGGAATGACATGCATAAGCACTTGCTAAGGCCACTTTTTACTGCAGCCTAGTAAAAGAGCCCTTTAGTTGGTTAAGTGCAATATTTAGCACTTAACCAGCTAAGAAGAAGAACCACCACATAAGAATTTGGCCTTGTATGAATGAATATTCCTAGTCTATCTAAGCTTTAGCATTCCTTTCTGTACCTGATGTTTTAGCATATTGTTAACCACAATGGCCTGCTTGTTCAAATATTGCAGTGTATAAGTAACTGCAATAAACTAAACTAAAGTTAAAACAGGAAATATTTTAACTTCTCACATGGCTGCGCTGATATAAAATTACCCCTGTGGAGACAGCCAGTGTTAGGGAAAACAGGACAATTATCCTGGACTCCCATGTTACAAGGCCCTCAAGCCTGTCTGAAACAGGAGTTGTGGCCTGCTGATGGGCTTTGGGGCTCCATCCCAAATTTCTGGCTAGGGCTCAGCGCATTTAGCACCATCCCTGGACAGAGGTGATTTTATAAATCTTTTTACGCATGTAAAAGGCCTCACCTAAAAGTATACAAGGTGCAAGAAGGGATGTACTTGTACTGCAGGTGTGCTCAGGGCAAAGCATGGGCTGAGACATGATTTACATTTGCATTTTATAAAATATGCACCCAAATCATGTAGTATCACATCAACATTAAATGGGAGGTATGCATACAATGAAGCCATGCATGCAAATTTTTTTCCTGCATATTCATTGTGGATATGCTGAAAACGTGATCTGGCTGGGTGTGTCCTGAGTACTCAGTTGAGAATCCCTGCTCCAAACTATGGAGTCCTTTTACTAAGGCGTGCTAATGGATTTAGTGTGCGCTAAATGATAAGATACCCATTATATTCCTCTGGGCATCTTATTATTTAGCATACGTTAATTGTTAGCACGCGCTAAATCTGTTAGTATACCTTAGTAAAAGGATCCCTATATGAACTACAGTAAAGATAGCCTTGGTCTCTAGTAGATTAAATTTAACCATGGTATTGACAAATGAGACCTATGTGAGGCCAATTACACTGGGTTAAATTTAAAAATAAAATGAAAACATTACTTATAAAGGTATACTGATTAAATTATCATTTGAATTTGGAAGCAGTTTCAAAAGCAATTTCTACAGGTAAAAGCTATAACTTGCATTAATTAAGGAGCAGGGGAGCAACCTAATAGTTAGATCAGTGGGTTGAACCAGGAGTGTGCTGGTAAATTTTTAACAACAGGCTCTTTCTCCGGACGTAGCCAGCTCTGCAGTTGGAAGGGCCAGGGGTGGCCGGGGGGGGGGGGGGAGCAACACTTGCCTCTCTCTCCTCCCTCCCTTCGTGCAGGCACGCTAGGCATACCTTTGCTGGCAGCCAATAAATGGACTGCCACCACTCCCAACGTCTTGCTCTGAGCAGCATGCTGGAACTTCTCTCACATGCTTGAGAAGTCCCAGCCTGCTGCTCAGAGCTGGAAACAAGGAGCAGGGAGCAGCAGCAGTCTATTTACTTGGCTGGCAGGGCTCAGCATCCCCACCAGCAAAGTAAAAGAGAATTCAGCAGGGGGCCCAAGCCCACATTTTGGGAGCCAGTTGTTAAAGTACACATGGAGGGCCTTACTTTAACAACCGGCTCCCAAAATTGTCAAAAAATTAATAACCGGCTCTTGCGAGCCTGTGAGAGCCTGCTCCAGCTCACCACTGGTTGAAACCCATGGAAGCTAGGAGGACTCAAATATCACTGACATTCCTTGTGACCTTGGATAAGTTACTTAGCCCTCCATTGCCTCAGGTACAAGCTTAGATTGTGAGTCCTCCAGGGACAGGAAAATACATAATATACCTCAATGTAACTTGACTTGAGCTTCAATTGGAACAGCCAGAGCTAAATCCAACATCCCCTTCCATCAATTAAATTTAATTGATACAAAGCTTATGCGTAAAAATTGTCCCATAATGTCATGGCATATGCAGACCTGAGGTCCTTGTCAATCCATTTTCTCTGCCTGCTGCAATTTTTTGCACATGTATTTGCATAATGTCAGAAAATAAAGATTATTCCATAAAAGTCAGACTTGTTTAATTTCTAGCCCTTTAAAGTCAGTTAAACGTATTGTACTATCATATTGTGCTTAATTCTCGGATAATAGAACAATGAAAGCCCACTGTTTGCATTTTGTAAAATTAAACTGTATGCAGTTATTTATCTTTTGCTTTAATTGTTTGAGCTTGTTTCTAATGTAAACTGCTGTAATTTTAATTAAATAAAAAGAATAAAAACTTTCACCAGTATCAGAAATCCAGTGTAAATTTACTTTGCAAATGGGCTTTGTAAGTATGGTTTCTATTGCAGATCTTAAACTGTCAATTTCATTCAAAAATATCTGGAATAACTTTCTGGGCTATTTCTTGTCTCACAATAAATGACTATATTAGCATAGCATTGCCATCTACCTGCACCAATCAGTCTAATAATTGTAAATTCAAATGCATTCCTATAATATTTTAATAATTATATTGTGGGCTTGATAAAAATTTCTTGGTGATCTAAATTTAAATATATACACAGATCAAGGTTTGAAGTCATAGAACTCATGTTCAGATACTGCCTGTGTCCCTCACAGTATCAGTCATTATCTCTATCGCTGCACTATCTGTGACTATCCACCAGATACCCTGCTACTAACCACCTTCTTCAAACTCTCTGCTTGTACCAGACTTTCAGTAACCTCTTCTATCGAACCCCCTCCACCCCCCCCCCCCCCCCACCTTTTATAAAGCCGCACTAGCGACTGCTCTGCGGCAAAGCCGACACAGTCCATTCATTTTGAATGGGCTGTGTCAGCAGGGCTTTTTTTGAGGGGGTAATTGGGGGTACTGAGTACCGGAACCTTTTCCATTGTTTGCTAAAATTGACCCATGGTCCCCAAGTTTTAATGAAAGAGCTCAGGCTCTACACACAAATTTTGCCTTGTCATAGATTCTGTGACTGATTGCAGGGGGCCTGGCTATTGTGGGGTGGGTACTCAGTAATTACCCCACCCCTGAAGGGTGGCCTGGCATTTGAGTACCGACACCTTTTTTGCTAGAAAAAATGCACTGTGTGTCAGCATTACCACAAGGCCAGCCACTAGCACAGCTTTGTTTAAAAAAAAAAAAAAAGGGGGGGGGAGGTGGTAAAATCTTCATGTCCCAATTATGGTTTTGTAAAGATCTGCTCTGGAACAAAAAAAAAATAAGTGTTGTGGAGCCCTCGGTTGCTCCCGTGGTGGGGCTTCTGGAACAAATCACAGTTTACATTAGCTTCCCATTAAGTAGAGAATTTGTTTTAAAATGCTGACTTTGATTTTTAAAGCTTTGCACGAGGATTCTCCTTTTTTGTATTACTGTTACTTTTAAAATATATTTAAACCAACATGAATTCTACATTCCACTGAAAAGGGCCTCCTTGATGTGCCTTTAGGCACATTAGACTGGATATACACCGTGAGTCTCTTTTTATGGTTGCAGGTCCAATCTTGTGGAGTGCTTTATCGTATAGTACATGTTTAATTCAGAAAACAGCTAAAAGTCTATCTTTTCCAGCAAGCCTTTGCAAGAGGATATTTATGGACACTTTAATGACTGTATTCCTATCTATCATGGCCTATGATGTGAGTTACTTTGCAGCACAATGATTAAGTTTTGTTTGAATTTTGTTAGGTCTGGACCTATGTTTGATTTTATGTTTTCAATTATGTATGTGTTTTGTTAACCACCTAGATTTGGAGATAGTGCAGAATATAAGACCTTTTAAATAAATGAAATCACTTAGGGGAATGTCTCCAAATGGATTTGCACATACCATAATAGGAACGAACCTCACCTCTATGTCATGGTATGTTGGAGATTTTCTGAGTCTCTCAGATTCATTGCTGATTATCTGTACGCTTCACTGTGGGTGGCAGTCAGGCTTTTTTTTATATAGCATTATAGTATATACTCAGTAACATACACATATACATTGTCAACTTTGTCAGGAATTAGTGCACTACTAATTCAAAATACTCTGCGTCTACTGCTTTTATATTCTATGTCCCATGCTATTACCTTTATACAGAACAAAAGAGAGAAAGAGAGAGAGCAAGCTGAAAGCAGACAGAATCACTGCCAGACACTGTATCTTTCTAAAGATGTGCTTTAGAAATGTTGGCTAGGGTTATGAATTTAGGGGGGAATTCACCAAGTAGCGTTATGGCTTTAGGTTGTGTTATTTGGCCCTTAATGAGATTTAAACAGCCCTTATGCCGCCTGACTAAAATTACTGCGGTGATATTTATGTTGCTGCGGGTTAAGTGCATGTTTTGCATCTTATTAATATGCAAATACCCTAATGTGACTTGCAGTGATATACCACAAGTTGCATTAGGGCCCTAAAATAATGGTAAAATAACCCTAGCTTTTTGCTGGGGTTATTTCACCACCCAGGAGCATCGGGCCACAAAACTGCAGCCTGATGCTCCTGGGCTGGCAAATCAGAGTTCTCCCTGGCACCAAACCTTGCAGCACCAGACCCCCAGCTGAAGACCAGCCTACCCCATCCCCCAAAATTCCAGACTCCCACTTGTTTGAAGCCATCCCCATCCCTCGGTAGTCCAGAGGGGGGGGGGGGGTGTTTGGGCAGGAGCATGGCCCAGTTACTTCTGCCCTGTCCAACACCTTCAGTAAAATGGCACAATTACTGCTAGGAAGAGAACATGATCCCTGGTGGTAGTCACATGAGACTACTGCTAGGGGCACCATTTTACTGAAGGCGCTGGACTGGGCAGGAGCAAATGGGCCTCACTCCTGGCCAAAGATCCCCCTGTACTACCAATGCTTTCAAAGGTAGCCCCTGTGGGGCTGTGCCTATGTGAGGGGTGAGTGGAGTGGGGGGCCTGGAATTTTGGTGGGGTGGGAGGTGGGCAGGGCCTCAGCTGTGGTAGGAGTCTAGTGCCATGGGGTCTGGTGCCAGAGCGGAACCTTGCTCTGCCAGCCCAGAGGCACCAGACCGCGGCTTTGTGGCCTGATATTTCCAGGCCACAGGAATTGCTTGCAAAGCAGCATTATTTAAAACAGGATTCAGCAACTTGTAGTACTGAGATGTTCTCAGTGCTTTTTTTGTAGAAAAAAAGGTGCCGGTACTCATTGTGGGCGGGGTCACCACACATGGCACCGCCCCTATTTTAGCCACACCCACATTAGCTACACCCCTTATACCAGCCATGGCGCATATAAACAGACATCATTAAAAATATTATACTAGTATAGGAGAAAAAATAATGTGATTTTTTTTTCATTATAAATAATTTCTGTAAGCTGTTACAGCTCCAGTATACCCAGTGCAAAATAAGACAAATTCCAAATACTAAAATGAAAATAAAATGATTGTTTTCTACCTTTGTTGTCTGGTGACTTTGTTTTTCTATCCATATTGGTCCCAGTCTCTGATTCTGCTGCTCTCTATCTGTTCTCTTAACTCCGTTTCCAGGGCTTCCTTTCCATTTATTTCTTTACTTTCCTCCTTTCTTCTTCTTTTGTTGCCCTGCATCCATAAGTAAAAGCTGGGTCCTCCTCCATGGAATTGACTGGAGGAGGTATAACATGGATCCAGCTTTTGCCTATTTTCTCCATCCATGTGCAGTTTTTCTCCTCTCTTCCCTTTCCCTCATCTCCATCCATGCGCATCTTCTTTTTTCTTTCCTCCCCTCCATTCATGTCCAGCACTTCTCCTCTCTCTTTCCCTCCATCCATGTCCAGCATTTCTCATCTCTCTTCCCTCCTCTGTATCCATATAAAGCAATAATTCTCTCTCCCCTCTCCTCCATCCAAGTCAGCATTTCTCCTCTCTCCTAGCCAACTCCTCCATCCATCCATGTCCAGCAATTCTCCTCTATCTCCTGCTCTCCTCTCCATCCATTTCTAGCATTTCTCCTCTCTCCCCTCTCATCCATGTCCAGCAATTCTTTCTTCCCTGTCCTCCCCTCCCTGTCCAGCGATTCTCCTCTCTCCCCTCCATGTCCAGCAATTCTCTCTTCCCTGTCCTCCCCTCCCCGTCCAGCGATTCTCCTCTCTCCCCTCCATGTCCAGAAATTCTCTCTTCCCTGTCCTCCCCTCCCCGTCCAGCGATTCTCCTCTCTCCCCTCCATGTCCAGAAATTCTATCTTCCCTGCCCTCCCCTCCATGTCCAGCAATTATCTCATCCCTGCCCTCCCATCAATGTCCAGCAATTCTCTCTCCCCTGCCCTTCCCTCCCATCCCATGTCCAGCAATTCTCTCTCCCCTGCCCTTCCCTCCCATCTCATGTCCAGCAATTCTCTCTCCCTTGCCCTTCCCTCCCATCCCATCCTATGTCCAGCAATTCTCTCTCCCTTGCCCTTCCCTCCCATCCCATGTCCAGCAATTCTCTCTCCCCTGCCCTTCCCTCCCATGTCCAGCAATTCTCTCTCTCTTGCCCTTCCCTCCCATGTCCAGCAATTCTCTCTCCCCTGCCCTTCCCATGTCCAGCAATTCTCTCTCCCTTGCCCTTCCCTCCCATCCCATGTCCAGCAATTCTCTCTCCCCTGCCCTTCCCTCCCATCCCATTGATTTCCAGCAATTCTCTTTCCCCTGCCCTTCCCTCCCATCCCATGTCCAGCAATTCTCTCTCCCCTGCCCTTCCCATGTCCAGCAATTCTCTCTCCCTTGCCCTTCCCTCCCAGCCCATTCCATGTCCAGCAATTCTCTCTCCCCTGCCCTTCCCATGTCCAGCAATTCTCTCTCCCCTGCCCTTCCCTCCCATCCCATGTCCAGCAATTCTCTCTTCCCTGCCCTTCCCATGTCCAGCAATTCTCTCTCCCCTGCCCTTCCCTCCCATCCCATTGATTTCTAGCAATTCTCTCTCCCCTGCCCTTCCCATGTCCAGCAATTCTCTCTCCCCTGCCCTGCCCTTCCCTCCCATCCCATTGATTTCCAGCAATTCTCTCTCTCCTGCCCTTCCCTCCCATTGATTTCCAGCAATTCTCTCTCCCCTGCCCTTCCCTCCCATTGATTTCCAGCAATTCTCTCTCCCCTTCCCATGTCCAGCAATTCTCTCTCCCCTGCCCTTCCCTCCCATCCCATTGATTTCTAGCAATTCTCTCTCCCCTGCCCTTCCCATGTCCAGCAATTCTCTCTCCCCTGCCCTTCCCTCCCATCCCATTGATTTCCAGCAATTCTCTCTCTCCTGCCCTTCCCTCCCATCCCATTGATTTCCAGCAATTCTCTCTCCCCTGCCCTTCCCATGTCCAGCAATTCTCTCTCCCCTGCCCTTCCCTCCCATCCCATTGATTTCTAGCAATTCTCTCTCCTCTGCCCTTCCCATGTCCAGCAATTCTCTCTCCCCTGCCCTTCCCTCCCATCCCATTGATTTCTAGCAATTCTCTCTCCCCTGCCCTTCCCATGTCCAGCAATTCTCTCTCCCCTGCCCTTCCCTCCCATCCCATTGATTTCCAGCAATTCTCTCTCCCCTGCCCTTCCCTCCCATCCCATTGATTTCTAGCAATTCTCTCTCCCCTGCCCTTCCCATGTCCAGCAATTCTCTCTCCCCTCCCCTTCCCTCCTATCCCATTGATTTCCAGCAATTCTCTCTCTCCTGCCCTTCCCTCCCATCCCATTGATTTCCAGCAATTCTCTCTCCCCTGCCCTTCCCTCCCATCCCATTGATTTCCAGCAATTCTCTCTCCCCTGCCCTTTCCTCCCATTGATTTCCAGCAATTCTCTCTCCCCTGCCCTCCCCTCCCATTACTTCCAGCGATTCTCCGCCTCTTTCCTGCCCTCCCATCGACGTGCAGCGATTTTTCCGTCCCTCCCCTGCCCTCACCTCTCCCATATCCAGCAATTCTTCGTCCCTCAGTGTCCTCCTTCACTGCCTGCCAGCAAGCGTCGGACTCAGAAGCGAACGGTGCAGGCAGCGATTGGCTGGCAGCGTCATAGCTTCTCTCTGCATGTCCCGCCTACAACTTCCTGTTTACGCATAGGCGGGACTTGCAGAGGGAAGCTACGACGCTGCCAGCCAATCACTGCCTGCACCGTTCGCTTCTGAGTCCGACTGGCTGGCAGGCAGTGAAGGAGGACGCTGAGGGACGAAGAATCGCTGGATATGAGAGAGGTGAGGGCAGGGGAGGGACGGAAAAATCACTGCACGTCGATGGGAGGGCATGAGAGAGGCGGAGAATCACTGGAAGTAATGGGAGGGGAGGGGAGGAGGAGAAAAAGGTGCCGGTACGCCGTACCGTTGCGTACCGGCACAAAAAAAGCACTGGATGTTCTTCTCTCATTACCCTCTGAGACAGCTGGTGTAACTGCGGGAACATGAATATAAGAAAAATCCAGCTTATTTTCGAAAGAGAATGCCGGCCATCTTCCAACACAAATCGGGAGATGGCCAGCCATCTCTCAAGTCCGGCGAAATCGGCAAAATCAAAAGCCGATTTTGGTCGATTCCAACTGCTTTGCATTGCAGAGCCGGTCAAAGTTAAAGTGGGCGTTTCTGCAGGGTATGGAAGGCGGGACGGAGGCGGGACGGGGGTCTTGTTAAGACATGGCTGGCTTCAGCCGATAATGGAAAAAAGAAGGCCGGCTCTGAGGAGCATTTCGCCGGCTTCACTTGGTCCATATATTTTTGACCAGATGACCACCGAAGGGAATCGGGGATGACCACCCCTTACTCCCCCAGTGGTCACCAACCCCCTCCCATCCAAGGAAAAAACAAAAATCTTTTTTTCCAGTCTCTATGCCAGCCTCAAATGTCATACCCAGCTCCATGACAGCAGTATGCAGGTCCCTGGAGCGTTTTTTTGTGGGTGCAGTGCACTTCAGGCAGGTGGACCCAGGCCCATCCCCCCTATCTGTTACACTTGTGGTGGTAAATGTGAGCCCTCCAAACCCCCAACATCCACTGTACCCACATGTAGGTGCCCCCCTTCATCCCTAAGGGCTATGGTAGTGATGTACAGTTGTGGGGAGGGGGATTTGGGGGGCTCAGCACACAAGGTAAGGGAGCTATGCACCTGGGAGCAATTTTTGAAGTCCACTACAGTGCCCCCTAGGGTGCCTGGTTGGTGTCCTGGCATGTCAGGGGGACCAGTGCACTACAAATGCTGGCCCCTCTCATGACCAAATGCCTTGGATTTGGCCGGGTTTGAGATGGCCGGCCTCAGTTTCCATTATCGGCGAAAACTGAAGCCGGCCATCTCAAACCCGGCCATCTCTGACATTTGGCCAGCCCCAACCGTATTATCGAAAGGAAAGATGGCCGGCCATCTTTTTCGATAATATGGTTCGGGACCACCTTTTGCGGCGCCGGCCATATAGATGGTTGCCCATATAGATGGCCAGTGCCGTTTGTTTATGCCCCTCAATGATACTGGGTTTACGCTCAGAAGAGGTTGACAGCGTGGGGGGAGCGGAGAGTGGACTGCTGACGGCACCGGCGCGTATTTTAAACATGACAGGTCATGTCAAAAATAGGCGCCGTCACTGTCAGAAGTCCGTTTTGGGGAGTGGCCGCTCCCCTGGTGACCCACCTAGCTATGCCTCTGTTTGTGCTACTATTCTATAACAGAATCTGGTTGCTTATCAAGTGAAACCTCAGTACAAAGTCAGGGAATAGACTGCTCTATCGGAAAATTGATGTGTCGATAAGCCAGGTGCTTTATATTTGCTAATATAGATACGCTGATTAGTGCAAATGCTGGCCATTCCCCAGACATGCCCCCTCAACCAAAAAATAAAAATTAATTTTTAGTGGGTGGGTAGCACAAGTAGTTTTGGGAATTACCACAGTGCACCTGAGCACTTCCTGCAGAAAACCCTTTTAAGCTGCAGTAAACTCATGCTAGTGCTTACTGCAGCTTACTAAAAGGACCTCAAAATTAGGTAGTTCCAAATAAATATGTTTTATTATTTTCTTTTGAACAGTATATCAAAAGGAAAAATATACAGAAATATTTAGTCCATATTACGGGAACAGAGAAAGAATACAGAAATAGAGAATAAAAGAATACAATTTTTAAAGATCCACCGAAAACAAATTGCCACAAAAGGCATAAGGCTCGAAGCGTAGTTGGTATGACTAGGCTTTCCCCACATCTACTTGAGAATTGCATACCCTGCAAATATTTAAGATGAATGGGATGTTGGTTGGGAACGCCGCCGCCATCTTGAATGGATGGGATGGGCTTCACCAGGCAGCTGGTGCTCTGTTTGGAGGTGTGTTTCTGAATTTATAGGGGGAGTAGTGACCGTTGGATATTGTGGGGTTACTTTTTCTGATCTATTTTCTCCCTGCAACACAACATACCTAACGTACGAAATGAACATAATACAACTCTTCCGTCGAACGATTCCCTAATGTGGCTGTACCACATGAACTTCATCTTACCACATCACTTTGTATTTGTTTACACCGGAGTATGCAAACGCCTCTCCAGTACCATGTAAGCCACATTGAGCCTGCAAATAGGTGGGAAAATGCGGGATACTAATGTAACAAATAAATAAATAAATACTTCTTCTTCAAAAATCAGTCATATGGGTTTAGCATTTTGAATCAAACCCTGAAACCATATTGCCCCCTATTTGAGCAGGAATGAGGCAGGATAGTGTTTAAAATTCAGAAATCTATTACACCTTCTACTTGTAATTTTCAGTTTCTTCAGGGCAATACTGGAGTTTTCCCATTCTATAGAAAAACAAGTGCTCTATTGTTTTTAAAGTACCTGAAGTCAAGAGGAGGGGTATCATCCTGAGTATATAATTTAATTTGGGAATGAAATTAATATTTATAGTCCCATGCCTACCTCACCAAAAAAGGTACAATGGATTCCACTTGACCATTAAATCTCAAATTGTATCACTCATATAGGTCGCATTTCTGGTCACCATATCATCCAGTCCCTATTTATCCAAATACCTAAGAACCTGATAGCTTCAGCTGGTTTATAAAAGGAAATTATTGGAGTTCAGAGGCAAACTTCTTATTTAGAAGCAAGCATTCAGTTTTTGCCCAGTTTACTTGGTAACCTGAAACTAATGCAAAAATTTCCACCTTACTGAGTAATTCTGGGACTGAGTTCAGCTGTGGGAAAGCAGTAAATCATCTGCATAAACTGATATTTTAAAGTGATCCCCACCATTTAAGATCCCGAAAATATGAGGATATTGCTTAAGTGCTAGCATCAATGACTCCATTGCAATATTGAAAAAGAGTGTGGACAAGGGGCAACCCTACCTAGTCCCCTTTTTTTCAGGAGTACAGCCGCTCTTTAAAAAAAATTCTTGTCCCCTCCGAAGGGACACCACCTTGTAAGTGGTGGAGGGGCTTCCGTGTTTCAATGACTCAGAGGGCTATGCTGTAGGGTTACCCATATCAGACAGGCCTCTGAGGAGAAACCAGACAAAGAGTGTCCCAACCTGGAGGGTCCAAGATGGCGTTGAGGGAGGATGTACGCTAGTTGAGTTCCCGTTTTACACCAGAATGCCTGAAGAAGAGGGCGCGCTCCCCAGAGAATGGGGAAGAGAAAAGGCAAAGCCGTGGTGCTGTCCTCCTTGAACACGGCTGGGGTTCCCACCACTTCTCAGTCTATTTTGGAGAGATTTGGGGTCATAACGTCGGGGATATCGGTTCTTGCTTCAGGGAACAGCAAGGCTTTATTGCCGAATCTCAGTGGAGGGAGTGACTTTGAGTCCCCCTGTTGGCATGACCCCTCCAAGACCCGGAAATAGTAATGCTTCGCTATGGAGGTCAATAATGGAAACGCCCGAAGTGGGTTAGGATTTTCATGTGACCCGAGGAGGTCCTGGTGCAGCATCGACTCGGATAATAAACCAACTGGGGGATTGAAGAGTGAGCTCTTCCCCCCAAAGATATCTGGAGCGGTTTCTGTGGAGAAATTGGACTTGGTGAAGCCAATAATGTCATAATGGACGTACTATAGGAACTGCAGCAGAATGTGAATAACTCTCTTCTTCAGATGTTTAAAATTTTTCACTATGTGAGTTAAAGAATTTATATTAATACTTATCTAACAAAGTGGAAGTCCAAGATATAAAAATAGAGACTTTGATTACGGAAATGGCTTCTGTATGAAAATCAGATAATTTGGTAATGAAGAATAGTTATCTTTCTTGTAAAAATTGGAATTTCTGGAGAACCAATTAAGGGAAAAAAACTTGAGAATGATAAATTTACCTATAATATCCTATATATCAGCTACTGAATTCTTGAAGAAATATTTCTCTGATACTTTGCTAATACCTTCTGATAGCCACCTTTTGGTGACTAAAATTATATTTCCTTTAAAATCTTTATCAGAGAAAAGAGATGTAAGTTTAACTGACATTTTGGAAAACTCAGAAGTTATAGATAGAGTTATTATTAGTGACTTTTGTCTTTGATTTAGATAGGAACAATGTTTTGAAATTGTATTTCCGATACATGGTTGATAGTTTTTTGGGTTCAAAGATGTATATATTTCCTGACACATCAAGGGAATCGCAGACTGGGAGGTGTGAGGTCTTGGCTTTTAAGCCAGGAATCATTGCCCTAGGTGGGACCTTCCTAGCGCGATTCCCTTGTAAGTGTTTTATTTCCTTATTACTTATTTGTTTGAACCTAAGAAATTATAAGAGTTTGTGGAAACAGATGAAGAATCCTCTACAGCAACTTCCTTTAGTTACCACTGTACCGGCTGCAATAACTGATTAACCTTCCTCCCTCAGAAAATGTGAAGTGTAAGATTAACCATTTTGAGTTTTTCTTATTTTCTTTAAGATTGTTTTCCTGATCTTGGATCTTCCAATTGTGGACAATTATGTAAATATATATTGTTGAGAGAAAATGTTTTCCTTTTTATATTAATTTCTGTATTTCCTTACATTTATGTGATAAATGTGAATGTAATTAAGTAAAATGATAAATTAAAAAAAAACAAATTCTTGTTATTGGCTGAACATATAAGATATGAACAATATTTGAAAACGTTTGTCCAAAGCTAAACCATAACAGAAGGTGAAACAAGTATGGACATTTAATATTATCAAAAGCTTTTTCAGCATCCAGGGACAATGCTGCTTCTGGTTTCTGATGGGATTGGGTTTGTGAGATCTGATGGCAGGCCAATCTGGCACTGTGCACCTGCATTCTCCCTTGCATAATGCCATTCTGACTTCTGTTAATTATACTGGGTAAGACTCTACCCAGACAGACTGCTGTAAGTTTCAAATAAATTTTATAATCAACAATGATGAGAGAGATAGGCCTATAATTAGAATATAATTGAAGACATTTCCCTTGTTATTTCCTGTCATCGACAGAGCAGGGTTTTGTTTGCCAACAACAGATATGGCAATGACAGGAGGCTGCCCCATGGACCCCTTCCTCAGGTCTAACTGAATTTAGTGAGGGTCTTTTGGGCAGGAGCAATGCCTATTAACTCCTGCCCGTGGCCATGTCCATATCCAATATGATGGCTGTGACCTTTTGTCATAGTCTCACAACCCCTAGTGACCACTAGTGGTACAACAAGACTATGGTGAAAGTTCTGGCCACCATATTGGAAGGAGCAGCAGCCATGGGCAGGAGTGGATGGGCATCATTCGTGCTCCAACTAACACAAGATCAAACACCAGGGGGCCTATGAAGAATGGGGCAGGCTGCAGAGAAGATACAGGGTTATCTGTTCTGGTGGGGGGAGGGGACTGAAGAGAAGGGACTCTGAAAAATTTCCTTTTGTGTCATCTCCTATGATGACAAAAGGGAGGAACCCTCCCAAACAAAATGAATACTCCCCTATACAACTTGGAAATGACATGAAATGCAAATCTTCTGGTTGCCCATCCCTAACAATCTGATAGAACTACAGGGCAAATGTCATAGCCGATATCTGAGAGATTAAGCTCATGAAGAGCCATTTTATAACTGTACACCCGCAGTCATTCATCATTTGATGCATAAATGTGCAGAATACCAACAGGAGTAAGTCAAGTGTACACTTTCCCTAAAATAAGTTGCAGCAAAGCGACTAAGCACTGTTCTTTAAGGGTGTGCATAAGTGGTTTAGCACATAAATGGGAAGGACATAAGTACATAAGTAATGCCACACTGGGAAAAGACCAAAGGTCCATCGAGCCCAGCATCCTGTCCACGACAGCAGCCAATCCAGGCCAAGGGCACCTGGTGAGCTTCCCAAATGTACAAACATTCTATACGTTATTCCTGGAATTGTGGATTTTTCCCAAGTCCATTTAGTAGTGGTTTATGGACTTGTCCTTTAGGAAACCATCTAACCCCTTTTTAAACTCTGCTAAGCTAACCCCCTTCACCACGTTCTCCGGCAACGAATTCCAGAGTTTAATTACGCGTTGGGTGAAGAAACGTTTTCTCCGACTTGTTTTAAATTTACTACACTGTAGTTTCATCGCATGCCCCCTAGTCCTAGTATTTTTGGAAGGCGTGAACAGATGCTTCACATTCACCTGTTCCACTCCACTCAATATTTTATATACCTCTATCATGTCTCCCTTCAGCCTTCTCTTCTCCAAGCTGAAAAGCCCTAGCCTCCTTAGTCTTTCTTCATAGGGAAGTCGTCCCATCCCCGCTATCATTTTAGTCACCCTTCGCTGCACCTTTTCCAATTCTACTATATCTTTCTTGCGATGCGGCGACCAGAATTGAACACCGTACTCAAGGTGCGGTCACACCATGGAGTGATACAACGGCATTATAACATCCTCACACCTGTTTTCCATACCTTTCCTAATGATACCCAACATTCTATTCGCTTTCCTAGCCGCAGCAGCACACTGAGCAGGTTTCAGTGTATTATCGACAACGACACCCATGGCAGTGCTTCCCCTTACACACACAACTTACAGAATACAGCAAGTTACACACACCCATGCCGCCATTTAAGTGCCTGCAGTTATGCTGGTGTAACTGCGGGAACATGAATATAAGACACAATGACACTGGGTTTACGCTCAGAAGCGTAGCCAGGTTGACAGTGTGGGGGGAGTGGAGAGCGGACTGCCAACAACACCGGCGCATATTTTAAACATGACAGATCATGTCAAAAATAAGCACCACCATCCATTTGGGGGAGTGGCTGCTCCCCTGGCGACTCACCTTGCTGCGCCTCTGTTTATGCTACTATTTTATAACAGAATCTGGGTGCTTATGTGCTGTTACAAAATAGGCTCTCACTGTGCAATATTGGAGCATCTAGATGGAAGATTAGAAAATAATCAGTTCTTGAATATGTGGCAAGTTATAAGTGAATTCTCACATAGTAGGGTGGTATAAACACTGGATGTCTATTAGACCCAACTCACAAATCAAGGACTGAAGGACCCCACCATGCCTTGAGGGGTTTCAGGTGTACTTTAGACTTTCTACTCAGTCTTTGGATTGACTATTTCTATTACCTGCAGCAGCTATGAAACCTCTCTCCATATACTGAAAAGAGTTCGGTCACAGTGGTTCATGTTGTGATAACATCATGCCTGGACTACTGTAATGCCCTGTACATTGGTCAACCAAAAAAAAAAAATAAAGCTTGCTTCAGCTCCAAATAATTCAGAATGCTGCATTATGACTGATAGAGGGCTGCAAGCTGCATGACCATACCACCCCTTTCCTAAAAACCTACACTGGCTACTGGTACCTTACAGGGCCAAATTTAGGGGACCTTTTTCTATGATGCGCTAACATTTTTAGGTCATGCTAAAAAAGCTAAGATGCCCATTTTATTCCTATGAGCATCTCAGCATTTAGCGCCAGCTGAATTTTAGCACGAGCGAAAAACGCTAGCGCACCTCAGTAAAAGACCTCCTAAAAGCTCCATATTTCTTTTCAATCACTCACCGAGTTCACTATACTGGCATTCCCCTATACCTTTCTGGACACAGTATCCTCTATTGCCCGTCTTATAAGAACATAAGCATTGCCATACTGGGACAGACTGAACATCCATCCAGCCCAGTATCCTGTTTCCAGTGATGTACCAAAGGTGAGACGATGGGTGCGGTCCATCCTGGGTGCAGGTTGTTAAGGGGGTGCACTGAACAGTCATATGGATGTCAGCTCTGCCAGTCCCTGCCCCCTCTGATGTCAGCTTCCTGTTCTGTGGCAGAGGACTGGCAGAGCCAACAGCTGTACAACTGCTCAGTGCACTCCTTTACTGCTTAGAGGGAGGGGGTGGGGGTGGCAGGTGGGGGATGACACGCTTGGAGGAGGAGGGTGCTCCGTCATAGTGGCAACCAAGCTAGGTACTCACTGAACAGGACATCTGAAGAAAGTATTAGGAGCCAGAGACAGCCACCTATATCTCCCTATGCAACATCTTCTTAATTTCTGTACAGTTTTAGCTGAAAATTCACCTAAATCTAGATGATAAAAATGTTATCATTAGATTTCTGCCTGTTTTTTTTAACCTGCATAGTTAATGGTTAAATGTAACTTTCTAGCACTGAAAATTAATGTTGCTTGAAATTTTGCAAACTGATGAAATTCTCCCACTTTTTTTTTCTTTTTTGTGTGTGTCCTTTGTATGGCATGCTCCCACAAAATGGTTACCTCCTGGAAGAGGAGTAATTTAATTTCTCTTGACTTATCATCGGTGTTTGACCTAGTACATTATTCCTTTAGCTCACCAGATTACTATCTCTAGGTATTATTGGGATACTCCTCAACTGGTTTACCTCATATCTTTTTAATTGATTATTCAAATTTATTGTCATTATGGCTCAGAATTGGCAAACAGGTTTAAGATTCACAGCAGACCAAAGATCTTCAATATTACAAGCACCAACATTATCCCAATTTGGCACCACAGGTATAGATAACTCTCAAACAACTGTGTCCCGCTTTCATGATTGTAGATTTTGAGCGCTAAAACAAATGTATAGAGCTATACCAGATTAATATTGTTTTTGAGATTTTTCAAGGATAGCCCATTTGGGTTTTTCATGATTAGGGGTGTGCTAATTGACATTGAGGAATGGAGCCAGATGATTGGATATTAGATATTGATGACGTAATGCCCACGGGGTGGAGCTATTTAGTCGGCGTCCTATATCACCATCCGCCATTTTCTGAACCATTATTCGCGATGGATTGAAAAGAAACACATCTTTTTGTTTTTCAACATTTTCTCCTGACGAAGATTGCGAAACAGTGGGTCCCTTGCTGTCGGGAAATCTAGCAAGATAATCAGAGTGAGAGCAATATTCACAGCATTGCCCACATTGAAACGATGTAACTTCAGAACCGGAGTTTTGTGTGACTTATAACAATTAATATATGAATGGAATTTTCCACTGATTAATAACGCAAGACCAGCTTCTCCTGGATGTAGAAGAGATATAAGTATCTACGTCTCAAGATAAGTGTTTGCTTTTGAATATTGGAATGGACTCCTATAGATGAGTCCTATACACAATTGCGTTTCTATTTAAAACTGTTTTTTCACACTATTAAGAGGTTTTTTGAAGTGATTACACAAATTCTTTTCTTCCATTTAGTATTCTTTGTAGAGCTGAGCACTCATTTGGACTTCTTAATAAATAATTGAATGACTCCACTTTCCGTTTTTTGTTTCACAGGGCCTTTTTCTCCCCAAGTTAGGGAGTTTTTTTGGTACCTGTGGAGGTTTTTTCGGAAGGTAGGAGGAGCCTATGATGTTGGCCATCTCAGTGGAGTCCTAATTCGAGGTTCCCTGGGCCTTTGAGGCTATTTTTTCTATATAAATCATATATTTTAGTTCATAGTGGTGCATAATTCTACAAAGCATACAGCAGGAGTGAACTATTGTATATATTTTTGTATATTATTGCACTCCAGACAATTGAGAAAAATTGTTGTGATTATTAAATAAATTAAATTAATTGAAGAATATTATCTCCCCTCCTTTACCTCGCATATGTTCTGGGCTTCCCACTTTCTCAGTGACAAAACTTTGCTTCCTAATGAATTTAAACAGCTAGATTTAAGTTGCTGTGTGGTGGGGGCATCAGGTCCTCATGTGATCTAGCCTCCTAAATTTAGTTAAATTCACCCCATATTCAATATATTCAGAATTTTAAAGTCAACCTAGCTAACAGCTTAGAGTGCAACATTTAAAAAAGCACAATAGGCATTGTCTTTATAAGCAAATTAAAGTTCTAAGCATTCTATATATTATTATCTATGAACAGAAATAATTTGCTTGTCTTTCCTTTAGATGGCACCATTTTCCTGTCCTAGACTATTGATGCTGCACTGAAAGGCCGTCTCTCCAATATCAATTACTATTCCTGGTACACATAATAGGTAAAAGCCCTTTATTTAACCAGAATCTAATGGGCATTTTAGATGAATGCATGGTTATTGATAGTAACATTGCTGTTAATGAATGCTGAACATCACAACAGGCAATTGGATTGTGTTTATTTTAATTAAAAAATTAGCTGGAAAAGAATAATGACCTAATTAGTAGAAATTGTTCAGAATTCAAGTATATCATTGTTAATACCAGGGGCGTATCTGTAATGGGGCCAACGGGTGCCTGGCCCCCGTACATTTGGCCCTGGCCCCCGCTACCGCCGCCAACCCCCCCGCACTTCGGGCTCTGGTCCCCCCTACCAGGGAAAGTCAGATACGCCCCTGGTTAATACTATTTTGTTCATTAATGGGGTGATTTTCAAAGGGTTTCCTGTGGATAAACAGGTATGTATCTATATAATAAATCCCTCTAGAGAATTACCCTCCCCCATCTTTGAGGAAAAGCAGTGGTGCTGGGGAGCAGGCATGAGGTGGGCAGCTGAACTAATCATCGGAATTTCATTTTAAAAGCCTAGAATGTTCTTGGTTTCACATATGTTGCCCAGGAACACTGACAGATGTTGGATGAAACTGCTGCTACTGAAAATTACCCTTTAAAAGTTTTTTGTAAACAGTCCCCTTTGTTTCTACACATGATAAAGACACCCTTCTGTATATTTGATGAGGCAGGGATTTTGTTGTGATTGGTGAATCCTGAGCTTCAACTTGCTGGACCAGGCTGTTTTTGATAAGGCAGCAGTCTCATAACTACAGAAAGACAAATGGGAGACTGTGGGACATGGGAAGGGCACCTAAGTTCCTCTTATTTTGGGGTCAACTGGAAAATCCTCTGCAAGATTTGGTTTTTTCGCCAGGATTAGTAAGTCTTCAGCTATCAGTCTGGGGCCTTCTAGGTCTGCAGGTTTTCTCAGTAAATTATCTAGTAACTGGGTACATAATATTTTCCAACACAATAATCACAACATCCTACACATGGCTGAGATCCACCTTAGCCATCTTTAGAGGTTCTGCAGGAATCATCCCAGAATGGACGAAGTATGAGGCCCTTTTACTAAAGTGTAAAATCTGGGCTTAGCACATTTTAACATGGGGCTTTCTCATGTGCTAAGCCTAGATTTAACACACAACTTTTTTACGGCCTTTTCTAAATTTGGAGGTTGTGCACAATGGTGCCCTTTTACAAAGCCGTGTAAGGGCCTACGCACATCCGGTGCGCACCAAATCAGCATTACTGTCTGGCTACCGCATGCCCCTGGTGGTAATTCTGTAATTCTGAATTTGACATGCATCAAAAACACACGGTAGAAAATATTTTCTAATTTCTACCACATGACGCTTACCTGGCGTAAACAGCAGTGAGCGTGCGCTGCATGTCTACCGCCCGGGTAGCATGTGAGACCTTACCAAATCAATGGGTGGCAGTAAGGTCTCAGTCGCATGCTCATTTTCCAGACCCTTAAGAAAAGGCAATTTTTCCAGGACGCAGCAAAAGCTGGCCCGGCACACGACCAAAAGACGCGCTCGCACTGCTGCAGGCCACTTTTTGCCATGGCTTAGCAAAAGGGCCTCTAATGTTGTCATTAGCACATGGAACCTGTATAGCGTTACCGCAGGAACATTTACTGCCTCCTATTTAGGAAGTGCTGGGTGTTCCCATGTTAACTTTGTGTTATCCAGTTAGTGCATGCTAATCATAACACGTTAGCTGGATAACACAGGAATGCCCACTCTCAGACCACTCTGCCCCTCTGAAAAATATTTTGTAAAAAATTAGCAATGCAGGGCTTATCGGATAAAAACAGGCAAATATTGCAAAACGCTAAGAGAGAGAGAAGGGAAGACTGAACTAAGTGCCAAGCCTGCACGCTTTTCACCGCTGCTGCCGCCGTAACCCCGAAGAGGTAAGATGATGGCTTTTACAATTTGGAGGGAGGGGGCCTGGAACTCAAAGAAAGGGAGGGAGGAGGGACGAAGGGAATTTCCGGTGGGTGAAATATTGGGGGTGCTCTTGCACCCACAGCACCCACGAAATCGGCGCCTATGAGCCCAGGACAGATGAGTATTTCTGCCCTACCGCAAGTGATATTAGAGCTTACCTGGAGCCATCCTAGTTCTCATCTTGTTCTTTTTTATTGACAATTTTTAAACTTGTTTAGAAAAAAAAATCAAGAACTAAAATTAATAGAATTCTTAAAGACATGTTAAAGGTAATACAAATAAGAGATAATAAGGAAGCCCACATTATGGGAAGAGACAAAGTAATTATAAACAAAATAAACACAGGAAATTCAAAATTATATCAAAATTCTTCTTTAGTGCCATTAAACATTCATGATCCCATTAACCCACCTACCCCTGGTACCATACTATCATTTTCCCTTTAAAAACTTTCTCCAGATGATTGGGATCCTGAAAAACATAAGAATTATCCTGATCGTACAAAAGGGAAAATTAATAAACAAAGTGCACGACCCTAGTTTTAAAAGGTTATCAATAGAAATCAAACAAAATAAAACATGGAAAAGAAAATAAGATGATACCTTTTTTATTGGACATAACTTAATACATTTCTTGATTAGCTTTCGAAGGTTGCCCTTCTTCGTCAGATCGGAAATAAGCAAATGTGCTAGCTGACAGTGTATATAAGTGAAAATATTCAAGCATTACTATGACAGTCTGACAGGGTGGGAGGATGGGGGTGGGTAGGAGGTATGCATGGGGACATCAAAGCATATCATTGATATTCTAACAGGATGGGTGTGGATAGGTGAGGGGTGGGGTGATCAACAGAGAAATACAGCTTTATGGTTTATAATTACTACTACTACTACTATTTAGCATTTCTATAGCGCTACAAGGCATACGCAGCGCTGTACAAACATAGAAGAAAGACAGTCCCTGCTCAAAGAGCTTACAATCTAATAGACAAAAAATAAATAAAGTAAGCAAATCAAATCAATTAATGTGAACGGGAAGGAAGAGAGGAGGGGGTAGGTGGAGGCGAGTGGTTACAAGTGGTTACGAGTCAAAAGCAATGTCAAAGAGGTGGGTTTTCAGTCTAGATTTAAAGGTGGCCAAGGATGGGGCAAGACGTAGGGGCTCAGGAAGTTTATTCCAGGCGTAGGGTGCAGCGAGACAGAAGGCGCGAAGTCTGGAGTTGGCAGTAGTGGAGAAGGGAACAGATAAGAAGGATTTATCCATGGAGCGGAGTGCACGGGAAGGGGTGTAGGGAAGGACGAGTGTGGAGAGATACTGGGGAGCAGCAGAGTGAGTACATTTATAGGTTAGTAGAAGAAGTTTGAACAGGATGCGAAAACGGATAGGGAGCCAGTGAAGGGTCTTGAGGAGAGGGGTAGTATGAGTAAAGCGACCCTGGCGGAAGATGAGACGGGCAGCAGAGTTTTGAACTGACTGGAGAGGGGAGAGGTGACTAAGTGGGAGGCCAGCAAGAAGCAGATTGCAGTAGTCTAAACGAGAGGTGACAAGGGTGTGGATGAGGGTTTTGGTAGAGTGCTCGGAAAGAAAGGGGCGGATTTTACGGATGTTGTAAAGAAAGAAACGACAGGTCTTGGCGGTCTGCTGGATATGAGCAGAGAAGGAGAGAGAAGAGTCAAAGATGACCCCAAGGTTTCGAGCTGAGGAGACAGGGAGAATGAGAGAGCCATCAACAGAAATAGAAAATGGGGGGAGCGGGGAGGTGGGTTTGGGGGGGAAAATGAGAAGCTCGGTTTTGGTCATATTTAATTTCAGGTGGCGTTGAGACATCCAGGCAGCAATGTCAGACAAGCACGCTGAAACTTTGGTTTGGATGCAAGGTGAGATATCAGGGGTAGAAAGGTAGATTTGGGAGTCATCAGCATAGAGGTGGTAGGAAAAGCCATGGGATGAGATTAATGAACCAAGGGAAGAAGTGTAGATAGAAAAGAGGAGGGGACCAAGAACAGAACCCTGGGGTACGCCGACAGGCAGAGGGATAGAAGTAGAAGAGGATCCACCAGAGTGAACACTAAAGGTGCGGAGGGAGAGGTAGGAAGAGAACCAGGAAAGGACAGAGCCCTGGAATCCAAGTGAGGACAGGGTATCGAGAAGTATGCTGTGATCGACAGTGTCAAAAGCAGCGGAAAGATCAAGAAGAATGAGGATGGAATATTGACCTCTGGATTTAGCCAGTAATAGGTCATTGGAGACTTTAGTAAGCGCAGTTTCGGTTGAGTGGAGAGGGCGAAAACCAGATTGTAATGGGTCAAGAATAGCATGTGAGGAGAGAAAATCAAGGCAGCGGCGGTGAACAGCACGCTCAAGTAATTTGGAGAGAAAAGGAAGGAGGGAGATGGGTCGGTAATTAGAGGGACAAGTAGGGTCAAGTGAAGGCTTCTTAAGGAGAGGTGTGACCACAGCATGTTTAAAGGCAGCAGGGACAGTCGCAGTGGAAAGTGAGAGGTTGAGAATGTGACAGATAAAAGGAATAAGAGTAGGAGAGATGGCATTAAGAAGGTGGGTGGGAATGGGATCAGAGGAACAGGTGGTACATTTTGAGGAAGAAAGGAGAAGTGTAGTTTCCTCAATAGTAACTTCAGGAAAGGAGGAAAGGGAATGAGGGGAAGGAGAGAGAGGGGAACGGACTAGTGGAGGGAGAGCTGGTGAGGTAGAGAAAGCAAGGTTTATCTTTTGAACCTTGTTGTGAAAGAATTCAGCAAGGGTCTGAGGAGATAGTGAAGGGGGAGTTGGGGGAGGGGGCACCTTGAGGAGAGAGTTCAATGTTCCTTTCTGTTGTGTTAAAATATTCAATCATTCTGACTTCAAAGGTCTTACGTTCTTGTATGGTTTTAAAGTTACCTTTCAGGATTCTCACTGTGAAGTCACTGGTACAGTGTCCTGGTCCTGTAAAATGCTGACCAACACGGCTACCATACTCCTCTAGTTTTAAAAGAAAAGCCGTGTAACTCAAGAAAGTGTCAGGGAAAACATTTTTTTACAACAAAATAAGATATCTTTTTCTGAACAAATAATTTCAATACCCTTAGTTTATCCTTCTCTGAGAAAAAAAAAAAAGACGAAGACGGTGGAGCGAGTGGGAATGATGTTCTGAGAAGCTTCCAAAAATTTAGTCACATGGAGAGATTGACTCTCCTTTATTCTATCCAGCTCCTTCCCCCCACCCACCACCCCCAATCTCAGATTCCACAACAAGTCAACCCAATATTTATTTATCTATTTATTAGGATTTATTTACCACCTTTTTGAAGGACTTCACTCAAGGCAGTAGGAATTGATCAAACATGAGCAATAGGCAATTACAGCAGTAAAAATATTCAAATAACAATACAATGTATAGCATAGTATACTACTTACAATGCCAACACAATACGTAATAGAACATTTTAATTGATAGTGAAGGGTAAAGCAATGATGTAACATAATAGGTAAGAGGGTAAGGAGAGTTAGAAAGTAAGGTGACTGATTCAAAAGAAAGTTGCACACGAGATCGAGATCAGAGAGATGGTTAAATATTATCTCAGCTAGGGTAGGAGTGGATAATATAATATAATATAATATAATATAACGTAATATATATTAGTTTGTTTATTCTGCTTGTCTGGACTGATAAAGAATCCTGGTGGTTTGTGTATTGGGTCTGTGAGTGCTTTCTGGGAACTATGGAACCACTGGGAGTGTGGCCCCCAGTAACCTAGAAATCACTGGGGATAACTGGAGAGCGGGAAACTCACCCAGAGGCAGTTGTGACCCAGTTGGTGGGAAGAGGGTGCTAGTGTAGAGCACAAGTGGCAGGTGCAAGTGGACCTGAGCTGTGTCGGGGATAGACCCACTAATTGGTTGCAGGGTAACCCCAGGTGGGTGGCTAGATGATTCATGACAGAGTGACCTCCCAGATTGCCTTCCATTCATCCAATATCCAATTTTTCCCTGTGTCTTCCTTTCTGTTCTTGTAATAAGGGCAGCAATGTTAGTTATTGCAGCCCACAGGAAAAACAGGCCTTTTATAGAAGGTCTGGTAAATTAAAAAGTTGGAATGGGGAGCAGCTTGGATGAGAGACAAATCTATGGATTATGAAAAGGTATGGTTCCCTCTTTTAGACTATAAGAGAGGTGAGACTAAACCTTAGTTGGTAGGAAATGGGAATGTGGGAATATAGTGAGTCAAACTCAGAATCCCAGAGTTCATTGCATGGACTAATATATCATACACAACCCAGAATGGGTTAGAGTTTCAAGAGTTTACTTGGTTGACTTGGAATTGTGCAATACATGAAGATGGTCTGAAATGTCCAATATGAATATTTAAGGATGTCAGACACATGCTAGAGTACAACAGTTTGTACGCCAACATTCCTATCATGACTTGCATAGAAATGCACAAAACAAAGGAATATGAAAAATTGAGTTCAATTTTTCATATTCCTTTGTTTTGTGCATTTCTATGCAAGTCATGATAGGAATGTTGGCGTACAAAACAAGGGTGGAAGGGAGGAAAAGTTTCAAAAGACACAGGCAAAATAGAAGTAAGAGCTACAAAAATGTTTATTTGCCACACATAATAATCCACAAGAAAATATAAAGGTAACCCAATTGACCCTACACAGGCTGTGTTTTGGCAGGAAGCCTTCCTCGGGGGTTGCTGAAGTATAACTTCACAACTTGTAGAAAAAAGTATTTCAGAGTACAGGAAAATAAAGCCACTAAAAAGCCAAAGGCACTCCTACATAGTCATTGGCCGTCAACTCAGCAAGAAACGTTGGAGAACATATAGAAGGTAATATGCTGAGATGTTTGACAATATTCAATAAAAAACAAAGAGGAAAAAAATTCCCTTCTATAATATTTCAAAAGTCCTTCTGCAGTCTACTTATGAAATTCTCCTTTCCTAAGTTCCTAAGCAGTGTTAAAACAGGCATATATGGTCTGCATATTTTTGCCATTATGTATTTAGTTAATTCAAAGGTTGGAGCATATTTAAATTACTGCCAATGAATATAAACAAGTCAACATTTTTGTTGATTTAGTATGAAATTTTACTGCTCTTATGGCATGTAGGGGTGTGTGGATGTGTTTAGACAGGGCTCCCTGTTCTGTGGTAAATTCATTTGAACTTTTTCTGTAAGCGTCTTTCCTTTGTTTTCTTTCCCCTCCTCCACTTACTGCTTACCTTAAACACAATGGTATTGAGGTGGGACTTTTGGATGAATTTTAAAGCATAGTTGTAAGAAAGGTTTAACCAGAACACAAAAGACTTGTTTTCCCCACCCTCTTCTCCTTACTGCAGTACACAGTGGCACAGTTAGCTGTAGGGCTAATAACTTGGCAAAGCAGATGGTATATTAATAGGAGTTCACTCGAAAGGAGGGGGTGGACTGAGGAGTATTTACTTTTTTCTAAGGAGGAAAGGTGGAAGCTGGGGATTGGATGAGCTAAGGGGCTCTGGTGGAAGGTAGATTATTTTAGGTAAGGCAGGCTATCCAATGAAAGGGGTTGCTATACTGGTAAAGGGATGGGTAGAGGAATTGGGTGTCATGATTGGATGGAGCTGTTTGGTGGGCAGGAGAGTCGCTGAGGAGATACGTTTTGGCAGTGGAAGGTTTTGTTGGGTAACAGGAAGGTTGCAGTGAACGAAGGGTTGAGGGATCATTTTAAATTAATCTTTTTCAAATTAGCTTACATTGATCATGCTCAAATTAATTAATTATTTTCCTTTTACCTTGGGTGGGATGTTACCAGCAGGTCCGCAGTAATTTTTGTTTTGCTGATGGTTGCGGGTAGCTGTGTTCAGGCGGCACACCGGTTGTGTATTCTGCACGCCATAGTTACCTGCGTGTATAGGAGAGCAGGTTTGCATGTGCACCGGCCCGTGCAGCTGTGATACATCTTTGTTGTTCGGTGGCTCAGTCCTGCGGGGTCCTTGGCTTGGTGCAGCCTGTGGGTGCCTGTTTGGCGCTGCTTGCGGCTAGTCCTGGAGTCAGAAGGGATGGCACTGTGTAAGACCCAGGCTGGATTTGCAGAGACTGGTAGTGCTCCGGAGGTGCATGATGGGTGTCCATGGGGAGGCAGGGCTGCAAGCTGAGTGGGGCATGGCGGGCAGTTCAGGTTCCAGGCTTGGCACAGCCAGGAACTGAGGTTACCACACGAGCCAGGAGCAGGGCTGTCGCTCAGGCTCAACAGGCTGCCCAGGTAGATCCAGAGCCTTCCAGCTGTGCTATGGCAGTTGCTCACATGGAGGCTACTATTGGTGAAATAGAGAGTGGTGTGCTGGATTTGCTGGAGGCAAGCCTTGGGGATGTTGGCATGCTGAGCGGGTCGGCAGGTGGTTTGGGGACTAAGCCTGTCAGGTTTTTTGGTCATCACAATCGAGATATGTTTCTATGTAGCCTTTGTCACATGGTTAAGCACCTTGGTCGAAAGAAGCAGCAAAGGCACCTTCCAGCTGGGAATCCCATGCAAGTTTGGGAGTTTTATGACTCCTGGGATTTGTCTCAGTCATTGTCTTCCTCTTCTTCTGATAGCCTTTGTGCTGTTCTGGGGGTTAGTTTGGGTCAGGTTAGGGCAGGGCCTTCTACTGGGCTATGCAGTTCTTGCATAGAGTGCATACCTTGTCAGACGTTTCTCCTTTAGACTCTAGGCTGTCTCAAAAATGGCATGAGAAAATAATATGAGGTCACTATGTGGACCTCTTTGCTTTACTAGAGCAGGCCCGGGATGGGCAGGAGTGTAAGAAATGGGATGATAGGAAGGAGGAGGTAAAGAAAGGTCAGATTTCCAGGACAATTTTTAACTGGTTGTTAGGGTCTAATATTTATGCCAGTGCCCTTGGTGCAGTAAAACCCGGTTTGTACCCTGGGTTTCGCAATACATGGATATGATTTTACAGGCTTATCAGACTTGCAGCGGCTGGGCATAGCTGAACTATGATGAGCATTTTCGGAAGAATCGGGCACAGGACTAGTTCGAGGCTTAGGGATATTGTGATGCTGATTTGTGGCTCTTGGAGATGACTGCATCTCAGTTGTCATTTTTTCAAGCAGGCCTCTCCTCAGCGGTGTCTGTGCCCTTGTGGGAAGTCAGATTTCAAGTTTTGTGGCATCAAGGGTCTCCGGTTGATGGAGGGGCTGGATCAGTAAGGTTTCCTAGTGGTCAGCAGAGCGGCTTCTTCCCCATGCTTGCTTCCAGTTTATCACTAGCCAGTGTGAGTGACTCAGGTGTAAGTTTCAGCATTGCTGTAGTCAATGAAATTGTGCTCTTCCTGTCATGCATTGCCCAGGAGGGCACTTGCACTTAGTAGTTAGTTGTTAGTCCAAATTAAAATAAGCAGGAACTAGCAACTCAGCAGCTAGCAGCAGTATTTTCACAGGCAGTTTGGTGCTGAATGAGGAGGAGTAACTTTGCCAGGGAGAATTGGTGCTCAATGAGGAGGAGTTACACTGCCAGTGAGAATACTGCTGCTAGCTGCTGAGCTGCTAGTTCCTGCTTTTTTAATTTAGACTAACAACTATTAAGTGCAAGTGTCCTCTGGGACTCTAATATTTGTAGCCCCTGATGCAGCCTTTGGGAAGGTGAAACGTGGCCACATCGGGCATTGTTTGACATTACATAGTAACATAGTAAATGATGGCAGAAAAAGACCTGCATGGTCCATCCAGTCTGCCCAACAAGACAAACTTTTTGTGTATACCCTACTTTGATTTGTACCTGTCCTCTTCAGGGCACAGACCGTATAAGTCTGCCCAGCACTATCCTCGCCTCCCACCACCGGCTGGCTCTGCCACCCAATCTCGGCTAAGCTCC
The DNA here is from genome assembly GCF_901765095.1 of Microcaecilia unicolor. NCBI lineage: Eukaryota > Metazoa > Chordata > Amphibia > Gymnophiona > Siphonopidae > Microcaecilia > Microcaecilia unicolor. Next base: position 30,325 of record NW_021963512.1, on the reverse strand, counting down.
TTAGGATCCATTCCTTCTGAATAGGATTCCTTTATGTTTATCCCACACGTGTTTGAATTCTGTTACCGTTTTCATTTCCACCACCTCCCGCGGGAGGGCATTCCAAGCATCCACTACTTTAATGGTGGAAACAATGGCGTACCAAGGGGGGGCGGTGGGGGCGGTCCGCCCCGGGTGCACGCCGCTGGGGGGGGGGTGTCGCGCTCCTGTCGGCTCTTCGTTTTCATGCTTCCTCTGCCCCAGAACAGGTTACTTCCTGTTCCGGGGCAGAGGGAGCATGGAAACGAAGAGCCGACAGGCGCGTGGCACCCCCCCCCCCCCCAGCGGCTTGCACCCGGGGGGGGGGTTCTTTCACCGGGGGGTCGCGCTGCACCCAGGGGGTTATTTCGCCGGGGGGGGGGGGGGGCGCTGCACCCGGGGGGCGGGGCGCATCGGCGATCCGCCCCGGGTGTTAGCACCCCTAGGAACGCCACTGGGTGGAAATAGAAATTGTTTTAGAACAGAAGACATGTGTTCTGCTATTGAGAAACTGCAGCAGTCCACAAATCAGTTTCATGTGTACCTTAAGCTTGCAGAAAAGAAACTGATTTGCAAAGACAAGGCACTAGTGGGCTGATGCTCAGACTCTGGTGCTAGAACAAACAGCACCCTGGAATAGCGCAGGAACAGTGCAGAAAAATAGCTCCTCAATGCTCAACACTAATTGCATGCAAATAATATGTACACTGTGAGACTCTGCCTGGTGCATGCACACAAGATTTTCGTGGTAAGCAAGGCTCTTGTGCGCATGCCCAGGCAAACCCGGAAGTGAAGCATTCATTGGCAAAATTCCTCTGCACCTTTAAATATAAGCCTTTCAAATTTTTATTCACTGGAAGGCTTATACTTAAGCACAGAAAATAAGCGTGTGCTTTTATTTTCGGCTTTGCTCGGATTTGCCTACGTGTGTCTCTCACTCCCAGCGCTTAGAGGCTTCCTTCCGCTTCCAAATCAAAACTGACAGATTTTAACAGGAAAATCATGGGAAATCCTCTCTTCAAACATCTCAGCACCAGCTCCGAGCTGGTGTTAGGTTTCCAGCAGTAAGGGCGGCTCTGTTTTGTGCATTGTTCTCTGACCATTTATTTTATTTTTATTTTATTTGTTGCATTTCTATCCCACATTTTCCCACCAATTTGCAGGCTTAATGTGGCTTACAATGTTCAGTCATGGCATTCGCCATTCCAGAGTAAAAGAAACAATTGGTGTTACATGAAGAACATGGGTGACGTGGAGGGGCATAATCGAACGGCGCCAGCCAAATAGATGGCCGGCCATCTATATGGCTGGCGCAGTAAAGAGCTGTCCCCAACCGTATTATCGAAAAAGATGGCTGGCCATCTTTTGCTTTGATAATACGGTTGGGGCCGGCCAAATGTCAGAGATGGCCGGGTTTGAGATGGCATAGAGGCTGGAAAAAAATGTTTTTTAAATGTTTTTTTTGGGTGGGAGGGGGTTGGTGACCACTGGGGGAGTAAGGGGAGGTGATCCCCAATTCCCTCCGGTGGTCATCTGGTCAATTGGTGCACTTTTTTGAGGCTTGGCCCTAAAAATAAATGGGCCAAGTGAAGCCAGCCAAATGCTCGTCAGAGCCGGCCATCCTTTTTCCGTTATCGGCCGAAGCCAGCCATGTCTTAACCACACCCCCATCCCACCCGTCCCGCCTTCCATACCCTGCTGACACACCCCCCTTGAACTTTCGCCGGCTTTGCGACGGAAAGCAGTTGGAGCTGGCCAAAATCGTCTTTCCATTTCCATTGGCCGGGTTCATGAGATGGCCGGCCATCTCCCGATTTGTGTTGGAAGATGGCCGGCGATCTCTTTCGAAACTAAACTGAACAGAGTAAAGGATACAATTGGTATTATATCAAGAACTTGGACAACATAGAAGAATTAAACAATCAGGTATATGGAAAAAAAAAGAACATTTAGAATCTTAGGTAGGTGGTGATGCGTAGCAGTTCCTATTATAGATCATTGTGGTATGCCTTATTGAAGAGATAAGTCTTCAGTGACTTACGAAAGTTGATTAGGTTGTAAGTTGTTTTCAGGTCAGATGGCAGTGCATTCCACATTTGCGTGTTCAAGTAGGAAAAGCTAGACGCACGTGTTAGTCTGTATTTTAGTCCTTTACAGCATTGGTGAAGGAATAGGAAATGACCTCATTAACATTCATTTGACTACATTTAAATACTATTTGAGATAATCTTTGGCACACACATTGTTTCCTGCACTAGAGTCCTCTGAACATTCTAAGCAGATTAACGCTAGTGCTAATTCGCTCTAGCACTGGTATTAGGGTCCGAGCATCGGCCCATAGGGATGTTCATTCATCAGCATGCATTCAGTTCATTAATGTGCCTTAAATAATACACCATGTGCTAAACTGATTTCATGAGCATTGCCAATTAGTACACACTAAATAGTTTTCATCAATGTTAATTTTTTTAAATTAAAACAGATGTGTGAAACCAACAGAAAAAATATTTAAAACCAACAGAAAAAAAATATACAAAAATCGAGAAAGGGCAAATCAAAAGAGCTGAAATTTTTGGCCTGTGCATATTGCTACAAAGTACTCACCTAAACAGAATTTGAAAAGCTGGTTGTTTTAAGGCTAAGTGTACATGGATACATGTAGGAAAAGCAAAATGGAGGTATGAGTTAGGAGTGTCCTAGCATGCCATGTCATCTACACCTCCCTCCCTCTAATGGTGTCGATAATCAGCAGTGTTTAAACAGGCAGAAGAGGCTCCTGCTTGTTTAAAACCCACTCAGCAGCTATCTCCAGATTTTCCACGGCAGTCTACCACACAATACTGTTGAAGATCCCCTCTGACTGCCACAGCACTGTGCAGTTAGTGCCAGGGCAGTCCAAGCATACAGTTGAGGAGGAGCTGGAAGTATGGGCACCAGCACACAAGACAGTCTGCTTAGCTGAATATTGGCCAAACACCCACATAACTTCTGGGTTAGCAGCTAACCCTTTTATTCAATGCCAGTACCTGGACGTGTCTTCAGCACTGAACCTCTGGGTTAGATTCAGCCCACAATGGGCAGTGTCTTTAAATCCATTGACTGCAATGAACTGAATGTCAAGTGACAAGACGGTGCATTTCATGAAAACATGTGAACACTTTGGAGGCAACTAAAATCTACTTATATTTAATGAGGGTAAATTTATATAGGTTGGGTAAGTCCACTGTCTTTAAAACGGGAATATCTCCACCCCAAAGTATACATTTACTGGCCAAAATACACGTATTGAACTGTGCATGTACATTGCTACACCAGGTGCATACTGACATGAATGAGCAGGGACATCTAAAAAAAATGTCTCTTTGAGGCATAAAAATCTAACTTTGATGCCACAGACATCTGCACTTTGGCCTAGCTCATGGTGGAACTGCAGCACAAGCCAGGGGAGGTACCTGGAGTGCTAAAACTGGACCTCAGTGCACTGGCTCTGGTGCTTTCAATGATGTACATAATTCTCTAGAGAGGCAAAAGCATACATTGTGGTGCATTCATGAGCCACAATGTAGCTTTGGAGAAGGAGGTCAATAAGATAGTATAGTTTGGGCTAGGATATTGTACTACTAAGGATTCAAATGAAACCACTGTCCTGCAGAGGCACATAGCTGCCCTTGGCACTTTCCTGGTACCATGCCATAGCCAACACCAGGGGCGTAGCCAGGCCTGACATTTTTTTTTTTTTAGGGGGAGGGTCCACAGTTAACATGGGGGGGGGGGGCACTAAACATATAGCTGTGAGTAGTGCTTGGTATACTCCTAAATAATGCCTTCAAGTGCACTTGATAACGGTTAGGGTGGTTAGGGTGGTGGACTCTGGTCCTGGGGAACTGGGGAACTGAGTTTGATTCCCACTTCAGGCACAGGCAGCTCCTTGTGACTCTGGGCAAGTCACTTAACCCTCCATTGCCCCAGGTACAAATAAGCACCTGTATATGTAAGCTGCATTGAGCCTGCCATGAGTGGGAAAGCGCGGGGTACAAATATAACAACAATTTCTAAGTAAAACGTCTGTCCTGCATAAACATAAACAACATGCACACTTATGGAAACCTTGGAAGCACTGACATTTTTAAATGAAGTTGCCATTATAGTAGTCTTGAATTTGGTCAACCTCTCAACACACATCACAGTATCCTGGAAAATAATTACTGCAGTGGCACATATCCCTCAACTTTATAAGAAATATAAAATACCTTATTAAGCTGTATTAATAAAATAAGTCTTCTTGTCCCTTCCTCTGGTTCTACTACTACTACTACTACTATAACTCACTTTTATAGCGCTACCAGTCGTACACAGCACTTTACAATTGAACATGAAGAAGAAAGACAGTCCCTGCTCAAAAGAGCTTACAATCTAAATCAGGACAAACAGACAGGACCAAAAAGGGTAAGGGAAGGACAGACAGAAGAACACATAAGGATAAGATAAAAGTTACAAGTCAGGAGTCAAAAGCAGCATCAAACAGGTAGGCCTTTAGGCCAGATTTGAAGGCTGCGAAGGATGGAGCTAGACGTAATGGCTCAGGAAGCCTATTCCTGGCATAAGGTGCGGCGAGATAGAAGCTGACATGAACCAGTTCAAGTCCCTGGAGTTCCTCATAGTGTTCCTTCTACCCCTTCTCCTTACAAAGGAGCAGACAAATAAAGGATTGTCTGCCAAATCACTTTGTGAAGTAACACTAAATCCTGCAAAGAAGCTTCTCAGAGCCTATGTAGAAAGCTTAACATCACCATTTCTGAACACACAAATATCAGTAGCTGTACTTTTAAAAAGGCAGCAGTGAATATACAGAACCGCAATATGCTTCCTATTGGAAAACAACAAACAAAAAGTCAATCCCGTAAACTAAAGTATGTTAGATGCCTACAGAAAAAATATATAATACTAGTATCTAAAGGGCTCAAAAGTGAGTTCAGTATAGGCTGTACCTACAACAGAGAATATATTTTAGTCAGTCAGGCTGCAAACGTGGCTCACTACAATGCTCTATACATCATATAGTACTATCTATAAATGTAGCTTAATTTTACATATGGTGCAATCACCCAAAGTGAAATAATAATAATAAACAAACTTAGTGAAATGTTTTCTCAATAGGCATCTGTATATAAATAGGACCCATATAATAGATTAAATATAAATAATCTTCACTTCCATCCAATATGGCAAAAATAGCAAACAAAAAGCACTGGAGATGCCATGCGGTAACTCCATTTTGGCTTGTGTTGGGCGCATGTAGACACTTGGCTTTGAAAATTAGCCCCTATAGTAGCCTATCCTGCTTATAATCGAAAGAGAAAAATGCCTATATTGTGACCTAAATCGGGAGATGGACGTCTTTCTCCCGTGAGCGCCCAAATCAGTATAATCGAAAGCCAATTTTGGGCGTTCCCAACTGCAATCCGTCGCGGAAACGAGTAAAGTTGACGGGGGCTTGTTGGAGGCGTGGTGAAGGCGGAACTGGGGCGTGGTTATCAGCCAAGGAGAGATGGGCGTCTTTAGCTGATAATCAAAAAAAAGGCGTTTTTACCGCGATTTTGGGTCACTTTTTTTGGACCCTTTTTTTTCATGAACAAGTCCCAAAAAAGTGCCCCAACTGCCCAGATGACCACCGGAGGGAATCGGGGATGACCTCCCTGGACTCCCCCAGTGGTCACTAACCCCCTCCCACAAAAAAACCCCACTTTAATAACTTTTTTCCCAGCCTCTATGCCAGCCTCAAATGCCGTACCCACCTCTATGACAGCAGAATGTGTTCTATCCTGTGACAGCCTTTCCCTGGTTCTGATGTGGCTCTCGGGTGAGTGTGACAACTTTTCTGTTATGCGCACTGCAGAGTCACATCAGCAATGCATTGTGGTGGGTGTAGGGTATTGGGCTCCATGATTCCACTAGCTTGTGGCAAATGCTCACGATGTTGGTAGTTGGTAGGCTCTACTCCCATGGTGCTTTTCCCCCTGCTTACTGGGTCAGAGTGTGCCCTGTTTTGTTTCCGGTAGTCCATGAGGTAGTGGCCATTTTTGTAAGCCAGTTTTGGATCCCTTTCACGTGTTAGCCACGTTACAGAACTTAGTTCTTACCTTGAATGTGGCTGAAAGAGGGCATTGTACACCATTCTGCCAGCTCTGACCTACTGCTCATCTCAGTACCAGGGAGACTCGTTGCCAGTGGGGCACAACCTCTGATTTGCAGTTAACTGTGAGTAAGCGTGCTTATTCCAATATAGGACGTTTTCGGAGAGATTAGTCTTCAGGTGTCAACTGGTGTGCCAATGTTATATAGCAGCAACAAGTCCTAGAGGCCTGCGTGTATGCAGGTCCCTGGAGCACTTTTAGTGGGTACCGCAGTGCACTTCAGCCAGGTGGAGCCAGGCCCATCCCCCCCTACCTGTAACACGTGCTGGTAAATGGGAGGTCTCCAAAACCCACTGTACCCACATGTAGGTGTCCCCTTCACCCCTAAGAGCTATGGTAGTGTTGTACATTTGTGGGTAGTGGGTTTTGGGGGAGGGGGGTTGGATGCTCAGCACCCGTGGTAAGGGAGCTATGCATGTGGGAGCATTGTCTGAAGTCCACCGCACTGACCTCTAGGGTGCCCATTTGGTGTCCTGGCATGTCAGGGGGGCGAGTGTACTATGAATCGTGGCCCCTCCCACGACCAAATGGCTCGGATTAGGACGTTTTTGAGCTGGGCGTTTTTAGTTTCCATTATCGCTAAAAAAAAACAAACGTCCAGCTGAAAAACATCCATTTTTTTCGAAAATACGGTCTGTCCCACCTCTTCATGTACCCGTTTTCGGACATAGACGCCCATGGAGATAGGCGTTCGTGTTCGATTATGCCCCTCCACGGAGCTTTAAATGTTTTAAGTTCTTTGAAAATGAGCCCCGGTGAATCCATCCAACCTATTAGTGGAACATAACCACAGAGGCATGGTATGGTCACATTTTCAATATGGTAATACTAGAACCCAGCTAAGGAACAGGTTATTTTGAGTTAGTCTTCACAGGACCAAACTTGCTTTGCTCATGCTATCACCATCCAGCTGGATAGGCAGCGTCTTAAAAGGTGGGGGATAAAGGATTTTTTTTTAACATTTAGATCCCACATTATCACAAGCAAACTCGTGTTCAATGTGGCTTACATTTGAAAATACAGCAAGACAGAATAATAGAATTCAGTTATATCATGGGAGCAAATGGATGGATATGTCTGAAACATTTAACAAAGTTGAGATCAGCATATATACCCAAACTAGACATTTAAAAGTCTGTCCTTTAATGATGCCACATGTTCATGAGTCATAGCCATATGTATCAACATGCACACATCAGAACAGGCATCCATACACACATTGCAAAATAAACAACTTCTACAGAGTACATCCAAAGCTTAATTTTTATTTTCACATTTCCATCTTCCAAAATTCTAGACAGCAGATGTACAGATCAATAGGACCCAAAGCAGTCCAAACAATAGTCAGAAACAACACAGTTTATACCTAATTGTTCAACCACCCTTACGATTCACTTTTGGGTTTGAAAAGCAAAACTACATGGATGTAAGGACTGGATAAATGAATTAAAACAAAGTTTAAAGCAAATGCCCTTAATATGTAATACTTGGTAGCAATAATTAAACAGTGATGGAATGAATATTCACATAGCAAGCAGCCTGAACCATCAGATTTATTTTCTAGTGAATATAATTAACTTTGTATGAACTTGGTGGCTAACAGTGTGCTGAACTGGACATTTAGACTGACTTTGGACAGAGCTTCTGCATGAAGGAAGCCCTTCCCTCATTTTTCAATACCTCTCTGTGAAATAATAGTAATAAATAGGCAAGTGCATTTTTATAATATACCACAGCATTCCACAAAACAAAAGGAGCAAGTTCACATGTGCCATCTTTTTCTTTTGATGTAGGCACAGGAAAAACAGATGTTAAATGCTCTCAGGTCTCAACCTAATTAATGTTTTTTTTTTTAATCTACATTTAAATAGTAAGTCTGATTGTTAAGCATCTGATTCTCATAACATGATGTCTGTTTTGGTGACCCTTTACTAGGTGAAAACATCTCTGCATGAACATAAGCTGTCCCTATAACCAGCCCCTCCAAATGACACAATGATTTACAATTTAGAACTAATTACTCAATACTTCCCCTGTGTACATATGCATGCTACAAAGCCATCACGTTTGAAAATATAAGTGAGATCAAATAAAAAGGATGACATTGTGGATAGAGCAGCTTATAGGCTTGCTTTGGGTGAACGGGGATGGCCAACAGGTGTGTGGAGGAGAGGGAAAGGGAGATAAGCCTAACTGGCTTCAGCTTTTTGACATCTCCTGTTCCGGCCTCTTGCATCGCTGTCCTTAACTGCTCCTTTCACCACTGTCCCGCTCCCTGCACTGCTGCCCTTCTTCAATTTTCTGGGCCACTGGCAGCATCAGTGAGGTAAACACATTGCCTTCGGCGGCCCCAGAAGCTTTCCCTCTGTTGCAGCGTCCCACCTAAGCAGGGCAGGAAATTGAAGCAGAGGAAAAGCTTCTGGGCCACTGAGGCAGTGTGCTTACCTTACTGATGCTGCCAGTGGCCCAGAAAATTGAAGGACAGCATTGCAGGGAACGGGATAGCGGTGCAAAGAGCGGTGAAGGACAGTGATGCAGGAAGCGGGAGGGCAGCCAGTAGTGCCTAAAACACAGACAGTTGACTAGCCATCAGGGTTGGGGGGGCTAAGGCTGGAATGAGGGGCAAGGCCCCCTGTAGCTATGCCACTGACCAACACAAGATCACAGCAGCCTGAAGGGGTTAGAGGATCATGTCGCAGAACTCAGCACCTATATGAGGATCTTACTAAATTCAGGAAAAGGATGGTAGGTGGCTCAATAGAGTTCCCCCAGAGATGTCCTTCTGCCAGACATGGAGAAGAGACACATATAAAACGTAGCTCGGGTACACAGGAGCCACAGTCCTACCAAGGGAAGGCACACCACACACCAACACGGGTCTGGGTATGATGAGTAAGACAGGTATAGGGACATTAAGGGGGCAATTCTAGAACAGAGTGGCTCCATTTAGGCACTCCAAGGCCACATGGTATATGCTTAACCTATAATGGACCCTACCATGGTATAGTCATGCCTAATATTTAGGTACATGCAGTTACACCAGCCCTAAAGCTGGTAATCCTTAGGCACCAGTTACATTCCTTAGTGGGAGCCCCATCTGTATCCCATCCTTGCTTGGCATATGTATAATACCCACTTGCAAATACCCGCTCTGTAAGTTAAGCAGGTATTTGTATAATAGCACTTGGGTGCCCTGCAAGCAATTACTCGTGCATGTGCACTCATACCCATATAATCCAAGAAACTCTATTATAAAACTAATAGATTTGAAACAACTCTACTCTTTAGTTAACAAACTAACGGATACTACCGCTCTCACATCTCTGCTCTTACTCTCTAGCCTCTTTCACTACATTGCCGTTGACTGTTGTAGAATTGATGTATGACTTTTGTAAATTTCTGTAAGCTACATTGGGCCTGCCCTTGGGTGGGAAAATGTGGGATATAAATGCTATCAATAAATAAATAAATATAAGTACTAGTATTATAAACATTTATATGCATAACTCGTGAGTAAATGTGGGCACTTAAGTTATAGAATTTCCTTTTAAATTGCTTATGTGGCCTATATGTAAAGGGAGAGAGAAAGAGAAAACAGTCAAACAAGATCTTGTATAAGATGTATAGAACAGCCCCCCAGTGAAAGTGGTGAACGTCAGAACTGTATGTGAATTCATAAAAGCATGGGACAGTCACAGAGGATCTCAAAGGAATTATAAAGCTTAGTATTTGGTATGGGTGGGCAGACTGGAAAGGCTATATGGTCTTTATCTGCCTTCATTTGCTATGTTTCTGTATTTCTGTGTACTTGTGGCTGTATTATGCTGCCTGGTTGGATGAGATGCAGGTCAAACAGGAACAGAAGAGAGGGCACCCAGATTCATTACCCTCTTGAACAGTCATGGCTATGTCATAAAATATGCTATCTCACTGCACGACCCCTGGTTACAGTCCTATCTCTAGGCCTAGATTCATGCAGGCCTATTGAGACAGGCTGTAAACAAAACATGATCTCTATACATAAAACACAGGGGAAGCTCATACAGAATACAGCCATCAAACTCATTACTTGACGTAGGAAATACAATCTGTGCACTGGCTGCCAGTATCACATCGCGTAACCTTTAAAATCCTGCTCCTGTTATATGAGATTCACAGCTCTGGCACACCCCTATCCCTTTCCAGCTATTTGATCCCTTACTGTCCTCCTTGATCACTCAGATCATCACAACAGAATCTGCTCACTATTCCCTACCCGCATTCTGACACGTGCAGCTTACAATGCTGTATTTTCTCAGTTCAAGGCCTGAACCTCTGGAATAAATTATCCCCACACCTCAGACTGTGTTCTTCCCTCCAGCAATTCAAAGTTGAACTTTCTTGTTCTTCCAAGCATACGCTTGACTCCTGCCCCACTCGGGTGTGATCGATAGTTGACCTGAATTGCACATTCCTCTACCAGTTTATCCCCCCTCCTGCTTTCCTGTCATTATTGTAGTTCTACTTCCTTCCCCCCCCCCCCACCTGTCTCTCTTTTCTTGATTTCACTTCTTCTCTCTATCATCGAATTATTATGTAAGCCACTCAGATATTACGTTTGATGTGCAGGGTGAAAGCCTGTAATAAGTATGCTAACACCTCTACAATTGTCACAGCTACTAACAAGCCTTCCACTCTTTCTTATCTCTCTATGAGCTACAGCTTCTAAAACACACAGGACATACATGTCTCAAAGGTCACCTTATCAAAATATTTCACAACTGTTTACTGCCACTGGGAATCACAGCAAATTGCCCCAAATACACTTTTCACATTACACCTTCCTTGGTAGCCTCACACAAAGCTATTGTAAACCTGGGTGGGAGCTGTCACTCCTATGTTGTTTTTCCCTCAGTTTCCTACTGTTGTTGCTTCTCCCTTTCCTCTACCCACCAAAAACAACAGCAGGGGTTTAGAGAGCAGAGCTGTCAGCTCTTTAGGCCTGTGCCCTGGATCCTTGCATACATGTGTGTTTATAGAACCTGTTATGTGATATGGAGATTGAAGAGCAGCAGCACGTGGACATCAGAAGAGGCAGAGAGCTAAGATGAACAGACCTGTAATGTAAGTGTGCTGACTTGCTCATTGCAGACTATTAATTTATTAGTTATTTAAGGGCAGTTAGAAATTGTGATCATTACCCAGCAGTAGAAAGTTTAATGTAAGTCTTTATGCACCAAAAAACAAATTGTGGAACCAGCCTGGAAGGGCAGTGTAGGATCACAATAGTTTATCAAAATAACCCCTGCCATCACAACGAAGTTTCATGTGGTGTGCCCGTGTCAGTGCTCTAATATCCAATAAAAGGGCTGTGGACATAGGTGCCCGGTATAAGAGACTTGGGGAGGCTAAGTCTCCACAGCCACAAGTGCAGCAAGGGCGGGGCGGTGGGGGAGGACCACCCCGGGTGCAGCTCGTGAGGGGTGCTGCCTTGAACATCTCCCCCCGACTGGTGCGTGCAGAACGTGCGATCAATGCTGGGGCTGTCTTCCCCCCCCCCCCCCCGACATGCGATCGATGCTGGGGCTGTCCTTCTCCCCCCTCTCCGACCAGCGCGGTATCGCTCCCCCCCTCCGCTCCTGTCATGTCTTTCAAATTTGAGGCTTCATAGCAGCAGCAGCAGCAATGATGTAAGTGCTGCTTTCAGCCTGCCCCGGAAGCCTTCTCTGGACAGCGTCCCGCCTACGCGGGAAGCTGTACAGAGAGTGCTTCCGGGGCAGGCTGAAAGCAGCACTTACATCATTGCTGCTGCTGCTGCTGCTGCTACGAAGCCTCAAATTTGAAAGACGTGACAGTGAGCAGCAGGTGGTGGGATTTTGTCTTTCAAAAAACAAATGCCAACTCTAGGCAATGCAGGTGCTCAAGAAGCAGCAGGAGGCAACATTTTGCTTACAGCCTCTACTTTCCCACAGGTGCAGTTGGGTCATTGTCGTCATGGTGGTAAGAGAAGGGATCTACTAGGTCCAATACCTTTTTTTGGCCTGGTCAGATGTAAGGGAGAGAGGGGGGCAATGGGGCAAAAAGAGGAGAGTGTTGGGTGGGGTTGAGCCTTGCAATAGTAAGAAACAAGGCATGTGGCAAAAGGGGGGTACAAATGGGAGAGTTTAGGGTGGCAAGAGGGGAAGAGTTAGGACTGGGTCAGGATGGAAAGACAGAGCGGGTGTGGGTTAAAAGGAGAAAGGGGGTGGTGGGCAAAGCGAGGAAAGTTAAGGGCGCAAGGAGGGAAGTGTAAAGGGATAAGGATGGAGAGAGAAGAGTTTGGGGTGAGTTAGTGACAGGAGCGGAGGGGGAGAGCGATACTGCACTAGTCTGGGGGGTGGGGGGAAGCGATGCCAGCCAGCTGCCAGACCAAAGGGAAAGGGGGGTGGAGAGAAGAGGATGTGATGCCACATCTAAGGGGAAGAGGGAGGAAGGAAAGCAATGGCAGGGCAGGGGAATGGGAAAAGGTGGGTGGAGAAAGGAGTGAAAGTGATGGTAGATCTAAGGGAAGCAAGAAGGGGAGGGAAGAGAAAGGTGGGTACATGAGGGCGAGGAGAGATGCATGAGGACGATGGAAGAGAGAGAGAGAAAGTGGACAAGTGCAGGGGAGAGCCAGGGACATGCAAAAGAGCAGGGGAGAGCCAGAGAGAGATGGAGAGAGAAAAAGGGGACACGGAAGAGAGCAGGGGAAAGCCAGAGAGAAGATGCTGGATGGAAGAGAGGAACAGAGAGAGAGAGAGATGAGTGGAAAGATGGGGAGAGAAAGAGGGTACATGGGCAGGAGAGAGAGAGAGAGAAGCTGCTGGGGAGAAACTGGGGGAGACTCTAGCTGTCAGATGGAGAAATGCTGAATGAAAGGAGGGGGAAAGAGAGAAAATGCTGGAAGGAGGGGGCAGAAAGAGGGAAGACACTGGACGTAAGGGTAGGGAGGGAGGGAAAGAAAGAAAGAGAAAAGACACTGGAAGGATGGGGATAGAGAGGACATGCTGAATGGAAAAGGGTCGAGAGAGAGAACTGTTTAGAAGGAAGGGGAGATAGAGGGAGACAACAGACAGAAGGATTGGGAGAGGGTAATGGGTAGAAGGATGGATGGCAGCTGCTACCTAGACAAGTGCCACTGACTGGGGCCAGTCAGTGACTTTCAGTAGCATTATCCATATACTGCTGCTGAAAATTATTACAGATAATACAGTGCTTATTTATTTATTTATTGCATTTGTATCCCCCATTTTCCCACCTCTTTGCAGGCTCAATGTGGCTTACAATGTGTCGTTGTTAGTAGATAGTAGGTTAAGAGATAACAGTTAGTGTTACATAGAAAGTGGCATAATCTAAACAGGTAATTATAATTAATAGATATTACTGATAGTAGGTAAGGTGGAGATTTCATAGAAAATAGCGTGATCGAAATTCAAACAAATAGATATACGCAAGAACATTGTTGGTAATAGTTGAGGTTGTGATGTATTACATTTGTAGTTGCTGGTCTTGTTGGTATGCCTTGTTGAATAGGTGGGTCTTCAAGGATTTGCGAAAGTCAGTTAGTTCATAAGTAGTTTTCAAGCTGGATAGCACCAGGGTGGTCAGTGGGCAGGGTGAGGACTTTCCCTAAAGTTATCTACTTAGTGGCAATAATGTGATTTAATCGGCCAGAAATGGTACTTAGCTGGTTAAATCGTGTGTTTGGGGCTAACCGTTGATTTTCAGCGGCACTTAACCGGTTAGTACCGAACTGCAAACCTGGTTTTTTGGGAGTGGAGTTGGCATGGGGTCAGTTAAGTGCTGAATATCGGCGCCTTTATCAGCCAGTTAGCTGCATAAATAGGGTTGCTGAATATCACACTTAACTGGCTATGCATAGCCGGCTCCACAAACTGGACATTCAATGCCAGAGCCCTGACATGGCCCAGCATTGAATATCCTGATTTAGTCATCGCCAGCTGAATATTATCCCCTTTATGTCTGCAAACCAGATAACTATCCAGACAAAATTAGGACAACAAAATGGCTACCCTAACTGTATTCTGTTAGCTGTATGGATAGCTGGTTACACAATGCCACTATTGATAAAGTGCCTGCAGTCACTACTGAATCTGGATTGTCAGTGCTGGCCACTATCCAGATACCATCACCAAATATCCAGATTTAATTCAACTGTTGCAGGTGTCATTTAGAAACTTGCTGACCTCCATGACTGATTTTTGACCTGTTGGATTTTCAAAAGGCATTTGACAGTATACCTTTTGATAAAATGCTCAGAAAATTAAAAACAACAAAATACAAACCAGAGTAGTAACTTAAAGAGAGCTATGAGAAGACTGACTTTGAAGAATATAAGGCAAATGCCTCAGATAATATAATATAAATCTTTAAGGAAAATTTTATAATGTGAAGGAGAAATTCTCAGAGTGTTAACTCACCCAAATGGAGCAGTACCTGAAGGTAAATATCTGCTCCTAAGGGTGGACAAGTTTCTCGATCATTGAATGTCTCCAAATTTTTCAGTATAATGTGAGCAAACAAAACCAGTGCTCCCAAATTTATAGTGATAAAAATCACCAAAATTATTCATAAATATTAACTTCAAAGTCTGTCTACTCATACTCTCAATAAACCTCATTCATACCAATACTCTCAACACTTGCGGGGATATACTCCCCTAATATTTGTCACTTACATCCTATCACTAGTTCTGAAAGTTTATTTCAAAAACAAACACTGTAATGTTCTTAAGCTGTTTTTTTATGCATATATATTATGTGATGATATAATAGATATTTTAGTGTACTAATTTATATCATATGTACACCTCTCTATTTATATACGCATGCTCGTTATTCATTTGATATCATACCTTATCATATCTTCATGCATACAACTTCCCTAAGTGTTTTCACGTATATCTATACTCTAGCACAATAGGGTAGTATACATTTCAAAACTGTGATATTACAACTGTGATATAACAACTGTAAGCATTCTTAATAAACAATTCTCAAGATAATAAAGGCGCACTTATCTCAGTGCCATCAGGTGCGTGCACCGCACCCAGCAGCATAAAAGTTCTCTCAACTTTTCAATAGTAATCCGTAATCCTCAGCTATCCCGAACTCTCTTCTATAGCTGATATCATTACGAGTTCAACACTGCAGAGTTTCGAAGAATCTTCATCAGGCACTCGAAATGTGGTTTTCTGAAAGCCAAATGCAAAGAAACGCCACGATTCTGATAGTGAAACGGCTTCCTAAAGCCAAAGGTTTTTTATGCTCCCTAGACAGGAAATGAGGACCTGACGTACAGACTAAGTCTAAACTTCAAAGGAACACAGGATGAAGCCGGTCTCCTTGATATTAACCATCTAATGTAAACAAACTGTGATTGAACAAAATATAACCAAATGTATTGTAATGGAATGTAATATGAAAATGTAATATAAAAACTGATAAATTAAATAAGATGATAAAGTGTTGTTGGGAATATAATGAAAACTGCTTAAGAAATACTACTTGAGGAATAAACTAAATTACAGTGTTTCACTCTATAAAGTCATTTAGTCCATTCAAAGCCATGGTATCCAGCTCAAAAATCCAGAACTGTTCTTTTTATTTAATACTCTATCCATGTCTCCAGCCCTAACTGAACAATCACTTGATTAATAATTGGCCATTTAAGTTGAGGGAATTGATGGTTCTCTCCATACAATGAATGACTAGAGGTGCAGTCAATATTTGTTTGTTAAGTCTGCTTTTATGTTCTGTTGGGCGAATTTTGATCTGTCTTTTAGTACGTCCGACTTACCATTTCTTGCAAGGGCATATGATTGCATATATAACATATGTGGACTCATATGTGGTATTAATCTTCTGTCTATAGATTTTCTCATTTATCAATGGATGTCACCATTGAGTGCCCTCAACTGTTTGAGCAAAGAACTGACAGTGTCCACATGCTGTATGCCCCATTAACAGGACTTCCTGGCGAGTAGGAGATTAATATATAGAATGAATCAACCTATCTCGCAAATGTTGTCCTTTACGATACGCTATACAAGGACGCTGTTGGAAAACGAAGTGAAGCGAAAGCACATCCCAATGTTGATTGATAGTCTGTGCTATTTGGGGAGCAAGGTCAGCATAGGTCAGAACACAAGCAAATGTAATCAATGATTCTTCAGGCTTATCCAATAATAATAATAATAAAGGATGCTGGGCAAACCACGATCGCTTGAAAGCACGACGTATGCTTCTGTCAGGACACCCCCTTTCTTTTAAGCTCTCAGGTAAATTTATAGCCTGATGCTTGAATGTTTCATCAGAAGAGCAGATATGCCGTAAGTGTAAAAACTGTCCCACAGGTAAGGAGTCCTTCACGCACCAGGGATGATGACTGTTGTACTGAAGAAAAGAATTGCGATCTGTGATTTTTCGAATACAGTTACTGCTGTCTCTACCTCAGTTTTTATACAAGGGTGTCCAAAAAAGGTACCTCTTTTAAGCCTATTGATAAAGGCAACATGGAGGGGCATAATCGAATGGGGGCGGCCATCTATAAGGGCGGCCATCTCTAATGACGGCCCCGTAAAGCGGCGTACCCAACTGTATTATCGAAACAAGATGGCCGGCCATCTTTTCTTTCGATAATATGGTCGGGGCTGGCCAAATCTTAACATTTGGGCCGCCCTTAGAAATTGCCGGCGTTAGAGATGGCCGCCATTGGTTTTCGCCAATAATGGAAACTAATGCGGCCATCTCAAACCCAATCAAATCCAAGTCATTTGGTCGTGGAGGAGCCAGCATTTGTAGTACACTGGTCCCCCTCACATGCCAGGACACCAACTGGGCACCCTTGGGGGCACTGCAGTGGACTTTACAAATTGTTCCCAGGTGCATAGCTCCCTTACCTTGTGTGCTGAGCCCCCCCAAAACATCCCCAAAACCCACTCCCCACAACTGTGCACCACTACCATAGCCCTTAAAGGGTAATGGGGGGCACCTACAATGTGGGTACTGTGGGTTTCGGGTGGGCTCCCATTTACCACCACAAGTGTAACAGGTAGGGGGGGGATGGACCTGGGTCTGCCTACCTGAAGTGCACTGCAGTACCCACTAAAAACTGCTCCAGGGACCTGCATACTGCTGTGATGGAGCTGGGTATGACATTTGAGGCTGGCATAGAGGCTGGCAAAAAAAATGTTTTTTTTTTTTTGGGTGGGAGGGGGTTGGTGACCACTGGGGGAGTAAGGGGAGGTCATCCCCCATTCCCTCCGGTGGTCATCTGATCAGTTGGGGCACCTTTTTGAGGCTTGGTCATGAACAAAAAAGGACCAAGTAAAGCTGGCCAAATGCTCGTCAGGGCCGGTCTTTTTTTTTTCCATTATCGGCTGAGGCCGGCCATCTCTTAATCATTCCCCTGTCCCGCCTTTGGTACACTGCCGACACGCCCCCTTGAACTTTGGCCATCCCTGCGACGGAAAGCAGTGAAACCAGCCAAAATTGGCTTTCAATTATACCGATTTGGCCGGCCATCTCCCGATTTGTGTCAGAAGATGGCGGGCCCTTCTCATTCGAAAATAAGCAGGATAGGCACCTATGTGCCTTTAAAAAAATAGGTACCCAGAACCAGCCCCATATTTGCAAAAGCCTTCCCCGGATCATAGTCAGTCAATTGAGAGGTGGATGACTGCAACTGCAATTATAGCATTTTCTCCTCCTTTTACTCCATATTTTCTAAGCATCCCTGTCTGTCAGTCAGTGGCATTCTTTTTCCTATTTCAATGATTGTGGAAATGTTTGTAAACCACTTTGCTTTGTTCAGCATGAAAGGCCTTTATATGAAATGCCAATAACCATAACTCTATTTGCTAATTCCTTTGTTGACTCATTTTCCAAAGAAGTTCTTGGTTCTTCTTTCTCTACTTAACTGTTGTCAACAATATAATCAGATGCTGAAACAGCTGTTGTCTAAGGATAAGGAAAATACTATTTAGAATAAAGGTCTTTGTCAAGCCACTTCAAGGAAACCCATGATAGAAATTATTCATGATGCTGCAAAAATTGAAAGTTGATCTAGGTTTGAAGATATTATTGTTCAAGGAAATGGATTCAGGGATTAGGACGTGGTCAGCTTGAGTACTGAAAAAGATTTAATTGGTGATTTCCAAAATAGGGTCCCTTTTACTAAGCAGTGGCCTGCACTATTTTTAGCGTATGTGTTTCCTATTCACTGAGGCCACTTTTAGCCTGGCAGTAAAATGGCCACAGTTTTCTATTTGTCTATATTTCCCAATTAGCCATGGCCATTACAACATAAGCCCTTAATGCCACTACTGTTCAACTTGTTCTAGTGTGCTTGCAAGTTCTTTTTAATCAAGCTTATAGCCTTCAGTACAAGGGGAAATATTTTTCCATCATTGCTGCTAAATCTCTTGGGGGTCCTTTTACTAAGGCCACATCAGGGGCATAGCTACGGGTGGGCCTGGGTGGGCCAGGCCCACCCAATTTCAGCTCAGGCCCGCCCACCCAGCTGATCTCTCCAGACTCGCACGGCGAACTGACGGGCGGCGGCTCTAAAAGCATAAAGCAGCCAAGCTCTTCAATTCCGTCCTTCGCTTTCCCTGCCCTCTACAGCTTCCCGCCTTCCTCTGATTCATTTCCTTTGGGCGAGCGGGACGCTGAGAGGGCAGGAAAGCGAAGGACGGAATCGAAGAGCTTGGCTGCTTTATGCTTTTAGTGCCGCTGCTCGCCAGTTTGCCGCTGTGACTAGAGAAGGAAGCCATTTAAAATCTCTGTTTCTACTCCCCTGCGCAGCCGTCGCCATTCACTTAAAACACAGCAAGCAAACCAGTGAGCTGCCTGTGCTGCCTGCATCCACGTTGTCGTCTTTATTCAGCAGAGGGTGGTGAACAGAGGGAAGAATGGGACTGGGAGGGTTGGTGAGCAGAGGGAAGGATGGGACTGGGAGGGGTGGTGAGCTGAGGGAAGGAGCAGAAGATGGATGAGACTGGAGGGTTGGTGAGCAGAGGGAAGAATGGGACCTGGGAGTGTTGGTGAGCAGAGGGAAGGATGGGACTGGGAGGGGTTGTGAGCTGATGGAAGGAGCAGAAGATGGATGGACTGGGAGGGTTGGTGAGCAGAGGGAAGGATGGGTCTGGGAGGGGTGGTGAGCAGAGGGAAGGAGCAGGAGATGGATAAGACTGGGAGGGGTGGTCAGTACAGAGTATGGGGAATGGGGGACTAATGAAGTGGGTGAAAGATGGGGGAGGAATTTAGGAGACTGGGTAAGGGAGAGACAGAGGGGGGAATGGGAGTGCTGGAAAGGGAATGAGAGGGAGATGGTCAAAGGGGAGAGAGGAGCATCGATGGACATGGATGGGAGGACAAGGCCCAGGGAGAGAGAAGAAATGGCTGGACATGGAGGGGAGGGCAGGGGAGAGAGGAGAATTTCTGGATATGGATAGATGGATGGGGGGCAGGGGAGAGAGGAGAATTGCTGGATATGGATGGATAGATGGATAGAGGGCAGGGGAGTTGCTGGACATGGATGAGAGGGGAGGGCAGGGAGAGGAGGGTTGCTGGACAGGGTGGATGGAGGGGAGGGCATGGAGGAGATTGTTGGACATGGATGGAGGGGAAGGAAGGGAAGACAGGAAGGGAGATGCACATGGATGGAGGGGAGAAAGAAGAAATTCCGGGACATGGATGGAGGGGAGGAAGACAGAGGCAGGAGATGCACATGGATGTAGGGGGAAGGGATCGAGAGCAGAAATGCGACATGAATGGAGGGGAGGGAAGAGAGAGGAAGGAGGTGATATGAAGGGAAAGAAGAAAGGAGAAAAACTGCACATGGATGGAGAAAGTAGACAGAAGCTGGATCCACTGGACAGTCAAGTCTGCGGAGGACCCAGCTTTTACTTACGGATGTAGAGCAAGAAATGAAGAAGAAAGGAGGAAGTAAAGAAATAAATGGAAAGGAAGCCCTGGAAATGGAGTTAGAGAACAGATAGCAGCAGATCAGATACTGGACCAGAACTGATCAGAAAACAAAGTCACCAGACAACAAAGGTAGAAAAAATCATTTTATTTTCATTATAGTGTTGGAATATGTCCACTTTGAGAATCAGGTGCTCAACATTAAAGTTTATATTTATTTATTTACTTATTTATGGCATATTATCCACATTAAACATGAATTAGATTGGAACCTGGGATCATTTAATTTTTTTTTCCTGGAAAGAGTAATGCATTGCCTCCCCCCCCCCCCCCCCCCCAGGCTCTCTCCCTGGCTATAGCCAGCTCTGCAATTTTGTGAGGGGAGGGTGGACGGGGGGGGGGGGGGCGCAGAGGTGGACCGGGGAGAGAGCCTGTTGTTAAACATTTACCAGCAAACCACTGTCTAGTGCCCACCCATCCAACCTGTTGGCCCACCCAAAAATTGACTTCTGGCTACGCCACTGAGCCGCATAAGCGTCTACAGGCACCCAACCCATGCCAAAATGGAGTTACACACGGTTAACGTGTGGCTCTTGCGGTAATTTCATTTTTGCTGTGCGTCCGATACGCACAGCCGAAAAATATGTTTATTTTCTGCCATGCATATCGTAAGCGCGCCAGTGGCATTTGACATGCATAGGTCATTACCGCTTGGTTACTGCTTGAGACTTTGCCGCTAGGTCAATGGCTGGCGGTACGGTCTCAGACCCAAAATGGATACTCGGCAATTTTCATTTTGCCACACATCCATTTTCTGCAAAAATTTTAAAAAGGCCTTTTCTACAGGTGCGCTGAAAAATGGTTCTGCATGCGCCCAAACCCCATGCCTACACTACCGCAGGCCATTTTTCAGTGCACCTTAGTAAAATGACCTCTTGGTTTCTGCTGTATGCAGTGATGTTCCTTAGTCAGCTGCAAACCAGGGGCGGATCACATGCACCCCCCCCCCCCCCCGGTGTAGTGTCATCCCCCTTGGCATATCACCTTGAAACACACACACACACCCGGTGCATTGCTCTTACCTCATGGGGTGCTGGAAGCAGCCACGCAGCTGTCGGGTCCGCCGGTTCCCTGTTCCCTCGCCCTGGAACAGGAAATAACATGAGAGAGAGCAGGGAACCGGCGGAGCTGACAGCCATGCAGCTTCTCCATGCACCCCCCCTGCAGCTTGCATCCAGGGCGGACTGCCCCCACCGCCCCGCCCTCAGTACACCGCTGGCTGTATGTCTTAGTATTTAAGCATCTTTTCTCTCTCCATCTATTCACAGAATTATTGCTTGGAACTGATGCCAGTCTAGTGGTTTTCTCCTCTCCCACGATGTCCAGTGTTCTTGCATCACATTTTTATTGTTGGATTTGAAATGTCTCAGGTGACCATAACTTATTTTCTGTGTAATTTTACTGGTGATATCAATTATTTGAATTTTACATATTTTTGTTGTAATTTTGTGCTTCTTGAAGCAACTGAAATGTGGCGCAAATGTACGTGCCTACATTAGGTATATATCCTCATTATTCTGTAACAACATGTATTAATTTTACGAATGCCCCCATTCTGCCAATGACCCTCCCATTTTAGTGCCCCTTTTTCAGATCACGTGTAAATTTTAGGCACGTAAATGACAATTAAATCTAATTAGTGCCAATATTGCTTGCTATTCAATTAATTGAGCACACAATTTTCAGCAACTTTTACAGAATTAAGGGGTAACTGCAGTTTGCTCTTCATGCCCACTCTCTAACCCATTCCCGCCTAGTTACTGCCCCTAACCTCAAAATGCTCTTATGGGGTATTTAGGCACTGTGATGATATTTAGGAGCCGTAACAATACTAGTATAAGTCCAAATGGTTGATATAATGCTTGAGCATAACTGTAGGCACATAACTGCAAATATTCTATAATCCCTGCACGCAACTGCTTTACATGCCACTGGCATGCCGCTGATACACCCATGCCCCTTCCAGGTCCACACACCCCTTTGAGTTGCATGCTCTGGAATTTGAGTGCACATCTTATAGAGTACCAACTAAGGGCAGTTAAGTGCGTAACTGCCAATTAGTGCTAATTAGCACCAATTAACATCAATTATAATCAATTTAAGGCCAATTAGCATCCAATAATCTATTAAGTTAAGCACACAACTGACCTTTTAAGTTGCACATGCAATTTACAGGGTAGTTGGAAATTTGGGCATGCAACTTTCTAGAGTTAGGGAGTTGGGGCTAGATTCTATAAATGATGCCTGAAAAATCTGCTTGGAAAACAAATGCGCATAGCGTATTCTCTAAACATAACATAAACAAATCTTGTATTTGTTTCTCTACTGGACTTGGCGAATGCCTTTACGGTACTATGTAAGCCACACTGAGCCTGCAAATAGGTGGGAAAATGTGGGATACAAATGTAACAAATAAATAAATAAATAAATAAATAAATAAATAAATAAATAAATAAATAAATAAAGTACATCTACATTTTATAGAATAGGCTTATATTTCCATTTAATATAGAATACACCTAGTGCCTCTCCATGTGACCAAATTTGGTCGCGGCCATTTACTCCATGGTTTACTTGGTGTAAATCCTGACGCCTAAATTAGGCGCAGAGCTGGTGCATTCTATAACAATGCGCAGAGGTTTTAGAAATGCCCACACCCTGCCCAGGGCCCTGCCCCCTTATCAACTGTACGACTTAGAATTTAGTGCACCACATTACAGAATACACTTAGCAAGTTGTACACGTAAATCTTAATGGCAATTAGTGCTAATTTCTTGTTAATGTCCAATTAACAGCGCTGATTAGCTAGTTAACCAATTAAGTTATGCACATTGTTATAGAATACGGTACGCTTTGATTTCCACACAGAAATTGAGGCGTCATTAACTGACTAACATACATCAGTAAAAGGGCCCCAAAATGTTACACTCCAGAAACATACATGTTGTTTCATCTGGATGTTCACCTGTACATTTCTGATGCCAGAACTGCAGAAAAGCATCCAAAAGGAAGAGAGAGGAACAATGGTATTATTTGTTTAACCTGAGCACTTCATATATAAATAGAAGCTTTGTTTTATCAATGCATAATTGTGCCAAGTGGAGGTAAACTTTTGGGTTTAAAACCTGATGAAGAGTTGCTGTCAGAGTGAAAGCTTACCTTTTTGCTTGGCACAATTACATGCTAATTTTTTGAAAGACTTTTGTTTATATGTGATGCTCAGGTCATTTCTTCCTGGAATTTCAGATGAATAATTTACCTTGACAGCATCCACAAAATAATTACTTTTGTGAAAAAATATATTAGGATGTGTAGATTTTTCAAAAGTCTGATTATTTTTACAACCCAATTACAGTTGAGTAAACTGTTTTCAGGCAAGATTGGAATATTTATTGCTTTCTAAAACTGCATTTAACAATATTGCTTGCAAATAAAGCCCATTATCTGGCTTATCTGTGACCAGGACCAGCGTTAGGGGGTACTAACAGGGCAGTTGCCCTGGGCCACCATACCACAAGGGGCCCCAAGCCTGCTGACATCTGAAAGAGATTCAGCAGGCTTACAAACTTTGGTCCCCCATTTCCTTTTCTTTTTTTAAATATTATCTTTTATTGATAAGTGTCCAAAATAACAGAGCATTCAACACACAGAAGATCTCTGTTCATTTACAAATGTGCTATGACCTTGCTTGGAAAATCAGGTTTTAAACCCTGACTGGGTCACGTGACATAACGTCAACCATAATAAGTATAACAATATTTTACCCTGAGCCATAACATATTTTATGCTGGCCCTTTTTGTGACATGAGGATCATACGTGTCAAAAATGCCTTCAGTGAAGACAGAGGTATTAGGGCCTTAGTGCTGTTCAGACTTTGCTTTGATGCAAAGAATACATATATCTTATACCTACAGCCTGTGCACCAAATTTCCAACGAAGGAATGCACATAATTTCCCTTTGAAACATGTTGTGGATGTGTTACTTTTGTAGGTTCTTTCTGCCCAGGTAGATATTTCATGGAAAATGATGCATATAAATTTGAAAACATAATCTGTGGGTGTTATTTCCCACTCCTACCCTTGTTGCCCCCGGAGAACACTTTCCACCTTATAATTGAAAGAGAAAAACGCCTAGATTTCGACCCAAATCGGGAGATAGACGTTTATCTCACAAAAACGAATAAATCGGTATAATGGAAAGCCGATTTTGGACGTTTTCAACTGCACTCCATCGCGGAAGCGTACAAAGTTGACGGGGGCGTGTCGGATGCGTGGCGAAGGTGGAACTGGGGCGTGGTTATCGGCCGAGGAGAGATGGGAGCCTTTCGCGATAATGGAAAAAAAGTATGCGTTTGTAGCTAGAATTTAGGGCACTTTTCCTGGACCCTGTTTTTTCACGAATAAGGCCCCAAAAAGTGCCCTAAATGACCAGAGTACCACCAGAGGGAATCGGGGATGACCTCCCCTGACTCCCCCAGTGGTCACTAACCCCCTCCCACCACAAACAAATGATGTTTCACAACTTTTTATTTTCACCCTCAAATGTCATACCCACCTCCCTGGCAGCAGTATGCAGGTCCCTGGAGCAGTTGTTAGGGGGTGCAGTGGACTTCAGGCAGGTGGACCCAGGCCCATCCCCCCCACCTGTTACAATTGTGCTGCTTAATGCTTAGTCATCCAACCCCCCCAAACCCACTGTACCCACATGTAGGTGCCCCCCTTCACCCCTTAGGGCTATAGTAATGGTGTAGACTTGTGGGCAGTGGGTTTTGAGGGGGATTTGGGGGCTCAACACACAAGGGAAGGGTGCCCGGTTGGTGTCCTGGCATGTGAAGGGGACCAGTGCACTACGAATCCTGGCCCCTCCCACGAACAAATGCCTTGGATTTATTCGTTTTTGAGCTGGGCGCTTTCATTTTCCATTATCACTGAAAAACAAAAACGCCCAGCTCACAAATTGTCAAATAAAACATGGACGTCTATTTTTTTCGAAAATACGGTTCGGTCCGCCCCTTCACGGACCCGTTCTCGGAGATAAACGCCCATGGAGATAGACGTTTTTGTTCAATTATGCCCCTCTTTGCCTGTATATGGGATAGAATTACATTACTTTTAGCCAAATTGAGGGAGGAAATCTTTCAGACCTCCAACTTACACATGTAAATTATTTACTCATGTGGGGCTAAATTCTATATATGGCACCTGAAAAATCCTTGCGAAAAAGAAACACACCTAGGCGTATTCTCAAAAGTACATCTAATTTTTATAGAATCGGCTTAAAGTTCCGTACGGTTTATAAAATATGCTGAGCGGCTCTCCACAAGACCAAATTTAGTCATGTCCATTTAGGGCATGTTTTACTTGGTGTAAATCCCGACATCTATATTAGGTGTATTCTCTAATAAAGCACATAGATTGTAGAAATGCCCACACCCTACCTATGGCCACACCCTCTTTTCAACTATGCAACTTAGAATTTAGATGCACTACGGTACAGAATATATTTAGGGCTCTGTTTACTAAGCCGCGCTGTAGGCATGCACATTTTAGCACGTAAAAAATTAGTGTGTGCTAATGCTAGAGACACCTATAGGAATATAATGGGTGACTCTATCATTAGCGTGCACTAATTTTTAGTGTGCACTAAAAAATGTGCGCACCTACAGCGTAGCTTAATAAATAGGGCCTTAATTGGCATTAATTGAGATTTACGCATACAAGTCGCTAAGGCCCTTATTCTAAAAGATTTATGCTTCTAAATTTATGCTCCTAAATGTATGTTGCTAAATTTATAATTTATGCTCCTAAATTAATGCTCCTACATTATGAGCCTAATCTATGCTCCAAAATAGATCATGCTCGTAATTTAGGAGCATAACCTTTATAGAATAAGGCCCTTAGCGACTTGTATGCGTAAATCTCAATTAATGTCAATTAGTGCTGATAATTGCTTGTTGAAAACACAAACAGCAAAGGTGACAAAAAAATGTCCCAAAGCAAATAGTGATGTAGAAATGTATTTAGCTGTGGGACAGCCACTACACATATTCTATAAACCACGCCTAACTTAAGGTAAAGTTTATAGAATACTGCTAAGCGTGGTTTTTTCAGCGCCGATTTTTGTGGCACTACATATAGAATATGTACACTAAAATTCTAGACATTTATGCATGCAAGGGGCACATAAGTGTAAGCACCTAAATTACAGAATTGCCCATCGTGTACATGCGATTTGGGCATGTGTATAAGTCAATAAAAATGAGCCAATTAACGCCAATAATTGAGAGCTAACAATTTATGCTAATTGACAACAATCTGGATTGCGTGCTAAGGACTATTCTATAAAGATATGGGTGTAAATCTTTACTGTGCAACTGAAAAGGGGGTGTGGCCATGGGAGGAGCATGGTCAGTCATTCACTAAAGATGTGCATACTATTAGAGATTCAGGGGATCCATGCCTAAGTTACGCACAAGGATTACACCAGGTTTCAGTTGGTATAAATCCTGTTGCCCAAAGTTAAGCATAGATCCTATGCATGTATGTCACAACTCCACCTCTGCTCTGCCCGAACTACAAGAACACCTACGTGTGATCTTAGAGGGCACATGTACATGTAAGCATGTAAACAGCTGCACATGTTTATGTAAGCCTAATAGATTTAGTGCTTGCTAAATGATATGGACATCTTATCATTTAGTGTGCACTAATGGTTAGCATGCACTAAATCTATTAGGGCTTCTTTACAAAGCTGCGCTAGCAATTGCCGTGCGGCAAATGAGAGCAAGCGCATAGGAATTGAATGGGCTTACTCTCATTGGCCGCACTGAGAATTGGTAGTCCGCCTTGTAAAAAGATCCGTTAGTGTGCCTTAGTAAAAGGACCCCTCTATATGCAGAAAAACCTTTATAAAACTAGTTTTTTGTTGGGTTGGCTGTGGTTGGTGGGATGGGTGTGGGGGTCCAAAATGGAGAAAAGCACATGGGTAATAGCAAATAAATGTCCATGGCACTATAGTGCAAATTCTTACTGAAATAATTCTTACTTTAAAAAAAGCATTCAGGTTTGCATAGTCAGTTCATTAATATAAAGTATGCTTCATTTAGGGGTCCTTTTACTAAGATGCGCTGAAAAATGGCTTGCGGTAGTGTAGGCAAGGGTTTTGGGTACACACCAATCCATGTTTCAGTGCACCTGTAAAAAAGCCCCTTTTTTATTTTTGCCAAAAATAGACGTGCAGCAAAATTGAAATTTTGGGTCTGAGAACTCACCGCCAGCCATTAACCTAGCAGTAAAGTCTCACCGATAACCGGGTGGAAATGACCTATGTGTGCCAAATGCTACTTGGTGCACATAGCTGACTTGCACCAGAAAATAAAAATATTTTTGGGGCGTCCAAAATGAAATTACCGCAAGGGCCATGCGGTAGCTGTGCGGTAACTCTATTTTGGCGCACATTGGGCGCACATAGATGCTTACGCAGCTTAGTAAAAGGGCCCCTTAATTTGATACAATATTCTGTTCCATCCTGTAAGGTATGCATGGCACCTCACAATAACAATAAAACAACCATAATTTAAAAAAACCCACTAGTCAGATAAGTCAACCCGAATGCACAGCTTTAGCTAGTGAGGTTAATAATAATTGTTAGTCTACTACAGCGTGACGTAATTCAGTGCATGTTCCAATAATGAAACGTAAGCATTGTTTGGTTACTCGGCTTCTATGAAAGCCATTCTAAAATGCTATGTTTGTATGTTTTCCTGAACAGTTTTAGCTACTACTCTCTGACCCTGTTTGCTGAGTTGCACAAGGTTTGCTGACAAGCTCTACTTCAGTAAATTGTATTTAGACAGTATATTCATTCAGGTCTTTTTGCAATGACTAGGCCAAGGTCACTTTTATATTCTGCTGAAATTATAAAGTGACACTTGAGATAAACAGCATGTTTACTCTCTCCATGTGAGCTGAAGCTGATATGTAAATTTATCCTTATTCTTTCATCAAATTAGCATTTACCCTCTTAGTCAAACACTACAAGACTCCAAATTAAACAGTTGTAATGATGGCCCACCCTTTATGACCGATTGCCACATCAGAGGGAAAGAAGCATCGATTTAGATTAAAATGGAAAAAGTAACGCAACCCAAGCTTTCATCAGCTGGTTAGCAATAATTGGATAATGCTCCGTACTCATGAATGTATTTTGATGCTTGAGTGACTGAAAAGCAATCGCCTTATTCTTCTGTTTTTATTATACGCTCTTTATCTGTTAGGAGCAGGCCGCATTCACCTGTCATTATTCATCCTGATCAAACAAAGCAATGCTGCAAAACTATTCTTAAAATAAGAAAATACACACAAACAAGAAGCTTATATAGGACCGAAAACAATAGACTTTTTAAAAATAATTTCCTCAGCAGCAAAAGCAAACATTAAAAACTCAATACACTGACTTAAAAAAAAAAAAAGTTGAAAAGAATAATGGGGTTGCTAAAGCCAGGTCGACAATTGTTAGATTTTGTGGGGGAGGGGGACAGGAGGTTGTTTTTGTTATTTGACTATAAATACTGCATTACACCATACAGCTGAATTTAACTGGATTTGTTTGCAAGACATGCAGGTTTAGAATCTGAGCATTTTTCCGATTGAAACAGAATTGGAAAATAACCTTAGCAAATAAGCATTAGAGGACTATTTACTAAAGTGAACTGAGATGTTGTAGTTAACACATTAACTGCAGTTCAGCTTCAAATCCTTCCACAGTAATTGTAAGTCTGAAAATATACTGCTCCTGACATGTGTGGAGAACCAGTTCTTATTTTAATTCACGTCAGTGCATGTTAACACAGCAGCAGATATAGCACAAGCAGATGCTACTCCTTTGAAGGTGTAGTTTATTTATTTTATTTGTTGCATCTGTATCCCTCATTTTCCCACCTATTTGCAGGCTCAATGTGGCTTATATACCGTGATGGTGATCGCTAATTCCTGTAAGGAAATAAAGAGTGGTCAAGTGTTAATGTTCATAGATGACAGAGTATATTAGGTATTCAAGGAGAGAGAGTTAAGTTTTGTCCAGTTCTGGTAGGAGTTTCGATTAGTAGCAGGGTTCAGGTGTTAGGTTGGATCATTCTGGTATGCCTTTGTGAACAGGTTGGTTTTTAACGATTTCCAGAAGTTTGTTAGTTCGTGCATTGTTTTCATGACATTTGGAAGTGCATTCCATATTTGCGTGCTTATATAAGAGAAGCTGGATGCATATGTTTTTTATATTTTAGTCCTTTGCAGCAGGGTATGGAGATTTAGGTATGTGCGTGCTGACCTTTTTTGTTCCTGGTTGGTAGGTCTATAAGGTCTGCCATGTAGACTGGGGCCTCGCCGTGAATATTTTATGAACCAGGGTGCAGATTTTGAACGCAATTCGCTCTTTGATTTGGAGCCAATGTAGTTTTTCTCGTAAGGTTTTGGCACTTTCGTATTTCGTTTTGCCAAATATGAGTCTGGCTGCGGTGTTTTGGGCAGTTTGGAGTTTCTTCATGATTTGCTCTTTGCATCCGGCATAGATTGCACTGCAGTAGTCTAAGTGACTTAGAACCATTGATTGTACCAGGCTGCGGAATATTTCCCTCGGGAAGAAAGGTTTTACTTGTTTAAGTTTTCACATTGAGCAAAACATTTTCTTTGTTGTATTTTTCGCTTGGCTCTCTAGCGTGAGATTTCAGTCGAGTGTAACTCTGAGAATTTTCAGGCTATCTGAAACTGGAAGGGTGTAGTCTGGGGTGTTTATATGTGGGTTTGTTCGTATGGTGTGGTGATGAGAGGATGAGACAGTGTGTTTTTTCGCGTTTAGTTTTAATTGAAATATATCCTCCCATGAGTTCAAGATTTGGAGGTTAAGTTTGATTTCGTTTGTGATTTCTGTTAGATCATGTTTGAACAGGATGTATATCGTGACATCGTCTCCGTAGATGTAGGGGTTAAGGCCTTGGTTGGATAGGGATTTGGCTAGTGGGGTCACCATTAGGTTGAAAAGGGTCGGTGATAGCGGTGATCCTTTGGGTACTCCACATTCTGGTTTCCATGGTAGTGATGTGTTTGAGTTT
>NW_021963511.1:0-86455 GCF_901765095.1 Microcaecilia unicolor | reverse complement strand
CTCAGAACAGATAGGAGTTTTAAGAACTTACTTTGGCGCCCCCGGGGCCAGAGCATACATCCTTAGCCTCTTTTGGAGAATGGCGTACCAGCTGGCATGATCGCATCCCAAATCAAGTCTTGTCAGATCTTTACGAGCATTCCCACCGGAGTAGGCTACACCTTTTCACCAAGTGGTCAGGTAGCACACGGTGTGTCGCAGGTTCCTGTCCAAGGGCATTTTCGACACTTGTAATGTAACACCTAGATTTCTGCTCTAGGTACAGTGATGCGCAGACTCTCATGACTGTGTGCCTCTCTCCTGGAGGAGGAGACTCAGCAGAAAACTGTAGATATGCTGTACATACACTTCCTCATCTTGGAAGTTCTTTAGAGAGAGGAGTAGTTTTCCTTGTGCCTTAAGGGGTCGTACCTATACTCCTACTTCTCGACAGCCGGTTCGGGCTATGCCTCAGCACGCTCGTTCTAGTCAGCGGCGTGCACCTAATCAGGCCCCTGCACCAGGAAACAGAGGGGTTTTTGACTGGCTCCAATTCAGTATAGCCACTAAAAAATAAAAAAAAAATAAAAAAATAAAAATGTCCGTACCGGCCATTCTGCCTGTCGGGGGGAAGTTTACATTTTCTCCACCAAAGGTGACTTCATTATCCTCCAACCGGTGGGGTTTTTCAACTAGTCCGGTTAGGATACATTCTCAATCTGGAATCAAACCCTCCACATTGTTCATTGGAGGCTTAATCCTTTAGCTTCCATCAAAAGTGAGTACTTGCAGAGGAACTCTCTGCTTTTCTCAGCGCCAATGCAGTCGAGCCCGTTCCACCAGGGCAAGAAGGGTTGAGATTCTATTCCAGGTCTTTCTTTGTGGGTTGCGTCCCATCATAGACATAAGGGGCCTAAACAGATTTGGTTCGGGATGCTTTCCCTGGGCATCCTTCTTCCCATACTTCAGGAAAACGATTGGTTATGCTCTCTGGATTTACAGGATACTTATACTCTCTTTGCATCCAGAGTATGTTTTTTTCCTAGTGCCTGGCTGTTGTTGCAGCGTATCTTCATGGACTGGGAGTGCATGTGTTCCCTTAACACGATGATTGCCCGTCTCAACAGATTACAGTACAGTACATATTGAGACTTCTAGACACATGGCTTCCGCAGTTCATGTAACTCCCATGGCACTTTTGCACATGACATCCGCTCAGTGCATCCTAGCTTCCCAGTGGTATCAAGTTTAGGGTATCTAGAGGATGTAACCCGACTGTTCGCCAGTCTTCGGTATCCCCCTCAGAGGTGGTTAATTCTCTCTATTTTGATTCTGAGGCATCTTACTCAGTCAAAAGCTGCTGACGAAGGTTGCATCCCTCCTGGCTATCCAACCAAATTATTTTAATTCAACAAACAATCGGGTTGTGATGTACTCGATAACAAAGGAGTACTGGATCTTGCCCTCTGAGTTAGGATGCCATGCAGATGTAGCGGTGGGCCCGCAATGCGGCATGTTTTCTCCAAGCCACTTATCTAGTTGGCGTAAACAGCAGTCTGGCCGACAGGCTGAGCAGGATAATGCTACAGTTGAGCATGCCTATAGTTCGAAAGACCCCTCAGTGGATCTTTTTGCTACTTAGTCCAATCGCAAAGTCCCTCAGTTCTGTTCCAGGCTGCAGGTTCACGGCAGGCTACCATCGGATGCCTTTCTCCTTCTTGGGAGACAGGTTTTCCGTATGCGTATCCTCCCATACATCTGGTGGAAAAGACTTTGCTGTTTCTCAAGCAAGATTGTGGAGCCATGATTCTGATTGCTCTTTTCTAGCTGCGTCAGATAGGATTCCCTCTTCTTCTGGAGTTGGAATGTTTTCCAGCTCTCATTACGCAGAACGAGAGGGCACTTCTACATCCCAACCTCCAATCTCTGGCTCACACGGTCTGGATGTTGAGAGTGGGGTTTAGTTGAGTTTTCCAGAGTGTCTCCCGACTCTTGCTTGCTTTCAGAAAAGATTTCACAAAGAGGTGTTATTCTTTTTCATGGAAGAGGTTTGCCGTCTAGTGTGACAGCAAGGCCCTAGATCCTGCATCTTGTCTTATACAGACCTTGCTTGAGTTCTTTCTACACCTGTCTGAGTCTGGTCTCAAGACCAACTCTGTCAGTATTCATCTTTGTGCAATAGAGCTTATCATCAACGTGTGAAAGGTCAGCCTTTAGCTGTCCACTTCACGAGAGGTTTATCTCTCCCCCAATATTGAGAGAATTCCTTGTATGTGTCTAGGGGAGATTATTTCTGTTGGGCTTAGCACCCACAATAATTTTGACAGTTGGCTCTTATGCTTCGGTCAGAGTTCCTATCACTCCTTATCCAGTATCTTGGGGTCCCAATGTCGTTTTCATCCAGCTGCTGCAAGCTCAATTCGGGCCACTGGATTCCTGCCATCTGAAGTATTGGACCTGGAAGGTCGTTTTCCTTAGTGGCTGTTCCTTCAACTCGTAAGGTCGGTGAGCTTCGGTCTCTAGTAGCTCAAGCGCCTTACCTTACTTCTCATCTTAACAGAGTAGTTCTCTGCATGTAGACAAAGTTCTTACTGGCGCTGGTATCAGAGTACCAGCTGATCCAGTCAGTTGTCTTGCCAACATTCTTTCTCCCTCATCTTACAAGCCCTGGCGAAAGCAAGCTCCGCACTTTTTGCGTGGAGCAGACGAGCTCCCTCGGACGGTCCGCCCAGTTGTTTATTTCTTTTAATGCCAGTTGCTGTCGGAAACTGCATAATTTCTTCTTGGATAGCAGAGTGCATCTCCTTCATTTTTGTCCAAGCTGGACTGACTCTAGAAGGCCATGTCACGGCTCACAAAATTAGAGCCATGGCTGAGTCGGTGGCTCATCTAAGATCAGTCACTATTGAAGAGATCTGCAAAGCTGCGGTGTGGTCATCAGTCCACACATTTTCATCTTACTACTGCCTTCAGCAATAGCCGACTCGTCAGTCGGTTTGGGCAGTCGGGGCTGCAGAACTTCTTTGGGGTTTAGAATCCAACTCCAACCCTCCTAAGCCCATTTTTGTTCTGTTCCAGGCTACACTCATTTAGATATTTCTTCTTTTCAGGTCAATTTTATTCTGGCCTCGCCGTTGCGAGACTCAATTGACCACTGTTTGTTGTGTTGTGTAAGCCTGGAAGCTAGGGATACCCCACTTGTGAGAATATCAGCCTGCTTGTCTTTGGAGAAAGAGTAGTTACTTACCTGTAACAGGTGTTCTCCGAAGACAGCAGGCTGCATATTCTCACAAACCCTCCCACCTTCCACTTTTGGAGTTGTCTCCTCCATCTTTTGGATTTAACTGAGGGGCGTGTCCGCACGGCGAGCGGGAAGAGGTGGGCGCACATGCGCAGTACGATCGCTCGCGCGACGGAACGCCGTAAAGAGATTTTGAGATTTTGCTTTAAAATCCTCCGGGGCCGACGTGGCGTCACCCACTTGTGAGAATATGCAGCCTGCTGTCTTCGGAGAACACCTGTTACAGGTAAGTAACTACTCTTTACGGTCTCCCCTAATGAAGGAGGAAGCAGAGGCTCTAAAAGTCTATACGTCATTTCCTGCACTTGATGAACAACAAATAGGGAGGGAGCATCTTTCCTTCTAGCACGTCCTCTATTAGAGCAATCCCGCCCTCGGGAGTCTTCTGACCAATCAGGGGAAGAAGCGGGCTCTAGAGTCTGAAGTGACATCAAATCGTTGAAGCCACGTAGGGTAATCTCTCTTTCGCCTTTTCCGCACATCCGTCATCTCTAGTACACTCAAAACAAAGCAACACTCCATTTAGTTCATCTCACTTATATTTGCAAACTTGCCGGCTTGTGCAGGATACAGATGGACACAGAGGAAATATAATAACGGAATACCTTTATAGAGATAAATAAGAGGGGCTGGTTAGGCTAAGCTCCTTAGGATCCATTCCTTCTACACACACTCTACTATGTGTTTTTATTTATTTCTTTATTGCACTTGTATCCCACATTTTCTCACCTATTTGCAGGCTCAATGTGGCTTACAAATGCCTGTAATGGCAACACCATTTCAGGGTACAGAAATACAATTGGTGTTAGAAAGATGACAAGAATAGTAATCTTAACATATCCATCTAATCAAAGAGTTGTAGAAAACAAGACATTCATAATCAGGAACGCCTGGTGGTGTGTTGTAGTTAGTTATGGATTTTCCTGGTAAGCTTTGGTGAAGAGAGAGGTTTTCAACGATTTCATTGATTGCTTTTAGGTGTTTTGGACGTGCATTCCACAACTGCGTGCTCATGTAGGAAAAGCTGGACGCGTGTGTCAGTTTGTATTTTAATCCTTTGCAGCTGGGGAAGTGCAGATGAAGAAAGGTACGGGCAGATCTTTTGGCATTTCTGGATGGGAGATCCACTAGGTCAAACATGTATGACGGGGCATCTCCGTAAATGATTTTATGGACTAACGTACAGATTTTGAACATGATACGTTCTTTAAGAGGGAGCCAGTGTAGTTTCCTTCTTAGGGGTTTTGCACTTTCATATTTTGTTTTTCCAAATATAAGGCTATATCCGTACAGAGATTTATTTTCTCCTGGTAAAGAGCCACTAAAACAAATATCGTTATGAGAATCAATATTCAGTGTTTCTATCTAGCAATTTATTTACTTATTTATGACATTTATAACCCACACTAAACACGAATTAGGTTGAAACTTGGGAGCATTTAAAATCTTTTTTTCTCCCCCTGTGCTTAGATCAAAAGAAAAAGATGGCATGTGGGAACTTGTTCTTTTGTTTTGTGGATTGCAGTTGTATATTATAAAAATGCACTGTTAATTAAAAGACAGATATTGAATAATGAGGGCGGAGCTACCTTCATGCAGAAGTCCAGAGTCAGTCTAAATGTGCCAACATTGTCCAGTTCAGCACACTATCAGCAACCAAGTTCATACAAAGTTAATTATGTTCAATGGAAAATAAATCTGTTGGCTCAGGCTGCTTCCTATGTGAATTTTCCATCACTGTTTTATGATTGCTACCAAGTATTACATATTAAGGGCGTTTGCTTTAAATTTTGTTTTAATTTGTTTATCCAGGCTTACATGCACATGGTATTGCTTTTTAAACCCAAAGGTGTTGTTTCTGACTTTACTTGTTTTGGACTGTTTTGGTTTCTGCTGATTTGTAGTATATCTGCTGCCTGGAATTTGGGAAGATAGAAATGAGAAAATAAAAATTAAGTTTTTCATATACTCTGTACAAGTTGTTTACTTTTACAGTGTGTGTATGGATGCTTGTTCTAGGGTATGCTTGTAATAATATTTGAATAACTGTCTACACTTATGGCTATGATTTCTGAACATTTGGCATTTATTTTATTTATTCTTTTATTGCATTTGTATCCCACATTTTCCCACCTCTTTGCAGGCTCAATGTGGCTTACAATACATCATGGATAGTGGAAATAGAATAGAAAAATAGGCA
Organism: Microcaecilia unicolor; assembly: GCF_901765095.1. Lineage (NCBI taxonomy): Eukaryota > Metazoa > Chordata > Amphibia > Gymnophiona > Siphonopidae > Microcaecilia > Microcaecilia unicolor. The sequence continues at coordinate 80,975 of NW_021963511.1, read as the reverse complement.
TTTAGTGTTATAGAAAAGTTTTGGCAACATGATAATGATAAGACATAGTAGTATGACAAAGCGAATGCTACATACCTTTAGAAGGTATTCTCCGAGGACAGCAGGCTGATTGTTCTCACTGATGGGTGACGTCCAAGGCAGCCCCTCCAATCGGAACACTTTTCTAGCAAAGTCCTTTGCTAGCCCTCGCGCGCCGATGCGCACCGCGCATGCGCGGCCGTCTTCCCGCCCGAACCGGCTCGTGTTCATCAGTCCCATATGTAGCAAAAGAAAGGCAAGGGAAGACACAACTCCAAAGGGGAGGCGGGCGGGTTTGTGAGAACAATCAGCCTGCTGTCCTCGGAGAATACGTTCTACAGGTATGTAGTATTCGCTTTCTCCGAGGACAAGCAGGCTGCTTGTTCTCACTGATGGGGTATCCCTAGCCCCCAGGCTCACTCAAAACAACAAACATGGTCAATTGGGCCTCGCAACGGCGAGGACATAACTGAAATTGACCTAACAATTTTTCCAACTAACTGAGAGTGTAGCCTGGAACAGAATAAACATGGGCCTAGGGGGGTGGAGTTGGATCCTAAACCCCAAACAGATTCTGAAGCACTGACTGCCCGAACCGACTGTTGCGTCGGGTATCCTGCTGCAGGCAGTAATGAGATGTGAATGTGTGGACAGAAGACCACGTCGCAGCTTTGCAGATCTCTTCAATAGTGGCTGACTTCAAGTGGGCTACCGACGCTGCCATGGCTCTAACATTATGAGCCGTGACATGACCCTCAAGAGCCAGCCCAGCCTGGGCGTAAGTGAAGGAAATGCAATCTGCTAGCCAATTGGATATGGTGCGTTTCCCCACAGCCACTCCCCTCCTGTTGGGATCAAAAGAAACAAACAATTGGGCGGACTGTCTGTTGGGCTGTGTCCGCTCCAGATAGAAGGCCAATGCTCTCTTGCAGTCCAATGTGTGCAGCTGACGTTCAGCAGGGCAGGAATGAGGACGGGGAAAGAATGTTGGCAAGACAATTGACTGGTTCAGATGGAACTCCGACACAACCTTTGGCAAGAACTTAGGGTGAGTGCGGAGGACTACTCTGTTATGTTGAAATTTGGTGTAAGGGGCCTGGGCTACCAGGGCCTGAAGCTCACTGACTCTACGAGCTGAAGTAACTGCCACCAAGAAAATGACCTTCCAGGTCAAGTACTTCAGATGGCAGGAGTTCAGTGGCTCAAAAGGAGGTTTCATCAGCTGGGTGAGAATGACATTGAAATCCCATGACACTGTAGGAGGTTTGACGGGGGGCTTTGACAAAAGCAAACCTCTCATGAAGCGAACAACTAAAGGCTGTCCTGAGATCGGCTTACCTTCCACACGGTAATGGTATGCACTGATTGCACTAAGGTGAACCCTTACAGAGTTGGTCTTGAGACCAGACTCAGACAAGTGCAGAAGGTATTTAAGCAGGGTCTGTGTAGGACAAGAGCGAGGATCTAGGGCCTTGCTGTCACACCAGACGACAAACCTCCTCCATAGAAAGAAGTAACTCCTCTTAGTGGAATCTTTCCTGGAAGCAAGCAAGATGCGGGAGACACCCTCTGACAGACCCAAAGAGGCAAAGTCTACGCTCTCAACATCCAGGCCAGAGACTAGAGGTTGGGATGCAGAAGCGCCCCTTCGTCCTGTGTGATGAGGGTCGGAAAACACTGCAATCTTCACGGTTCTTCGGAGGACAACTCCAGAAGAAGAGGGAACCAGATCTGACGCGGCCAAAAAGGAGCAATCAGAATCATGGTGCCTCGGTCTTGCTTGAGTTTCAACAAAGTCTTCCCCACCAGAGGTATGGGAGGATAACCATACAGCAGACCTTCCCCCCAGTCCAGGAGGAAGGCATCCGATGCCAGTCTGCCGTGGGCCTGAAGCCTGGAACAGAACTGAGGGACTTTGTGGTTGGCTCGAGATGCGAAGAGATCTACCAAGGGGGTGCCCCACACCTGGAAGATCTGTCGCACTACACGGGAATTGAGCGACCACTCGTGAGGTTGCATAATCCGGCTCAACCTGTCGGCCAGACTGTTGTTTACGCCTGCCAGATATGTGGCTTGGAGCACCATGCCGTGACGGCAAGCCCAGAGCCACATGCTTACGGCTTCCTGACACAGGGAGCGAGATCCGGTGCCCCCCTGCTTGTTGATGTAATACATGGCAACCTGGTTGTCTGTCTGAATTTGGATAATTTGATGGGACAGCCGATCTCTGAAAGCCTTCAGAGCGTTCCAGACCGCTCGTAACTCCAGGAGATTGATCTGCAGATCGCGTTCCTGGAGGGACCAGCTTCCTTGGGTGTGAAGCCCATCGACATGAGCTCCCCACCCCAGGAGAGACGCATCCGTAGTCAGCACTTTTTGTGGCTGAGGAATTTGGAAAGGACGTCCCAGAGTCAAATTGGACCAAATCGTCCACCAATACAGGGATTTGAGAAAACTCGTGGACAGGTGGATCACGTCTTCTAGATCCCCAGCGGCCTGAAACCACTGGGAAGCTAGGGTCCATTGAGCAGATCTCATGTGAAGGCGGGTCATGTGAGTCACATGGACTGTGGAGGCCATGTGGCCCAGCAATCTCAACATCTGCCGAGCTGTGATCTGCTGGGACGCTCGCACCCGCGAGATGAGGGACAACAAGTTGTTGGCTCTCGCTTCTGGGAGATAGGCACGAGCCGTCCGAGAATCCAGCAGAGCTCCTATGAATTCGAGTCTCTGCACTGGGAGAAGATGGGACTTTGGATAATTTATCACAAACCCCAGTAGCTCCAGGAGTCGAATAGTCATCCGCATGGACTGCAGAGCTCCTGCCTCGGATGTGTTCTTCACCAGCCAATCGTCGAGATATGGGAACACGTGCACCCCCAGCCTGCGAAGTGCTGCTGCTACTACAGCCAAGCACTTCGTGAACACTCTGGGCGCAGAGGCGAGCCCAAAGGGTAGCACACAGTACTGGAAGTGACGTGTGCCCAACTGAAATCGCAGATACTGTCTGTGAGCTGGCAGTATCGGGATGTGCGTGTAGGCGTCCTTCAAGTCCAGAGAGCATAGCCAATCGTTTTCCTGAATCATGGGAAGAAGGGTGCCCAGGGAAAGCATCCTGAACTTTTCTTTGACCAGATATTTGTTCACGGTCCTTAGGTCTAGGATGGGACGCATCCCCCTGTTTTCTTTTCCACAAGGAAGTACCTGGAATAGAATCCCGGACCTTCTTGCCCGGATGGCATGGGCTCGACCACATTGGCGCTGAGAAGGGCGGAGAGTTCCTCTGCAAGTACCTGCTTGTGCTGGAAGCTGTAAGACTGAGCTCCCGGTGGACAATTTGGAGGTTTTGAGGCCAAATTGAGGGTGTATCCTTGCTGGACTATTTGGAGAACCCACTGATCGGAGGTTATGAGAGGCCACCTTTGGTGAAAAACTTTCAACCTCCCCCCGACCGGCAGGTCGCCCGGCACTGACACGTTGATGTCGGCTATGCTCTGCTGGAGCCAGTCAAAAGCTCGCCCCTTGCTTTTGCTGGGGAGCCGAGGGGCCTTGCTGAGGCGCACGCTGCTGACGAGAGCGAGCGCGCTGGGGCTTAGCCTGGGCTGCAGGCTGTCGGGAAGGAGGATTGTACCTACGCTTACCAGAAGAGTAGGGAACAGTCTTCCTTCCCCCATAAAAACGTCTACCTGTGGAGGTAGAAGCTGAAGGCTGCCGGCGGGAGAACTTGTCAAACGCGGTATCCCGCTGGTGGAGCTGCTCTACCACCTGCTCGACTTTTTCTCCAAAAATATTATCCGCACGGCAAGGCAAGTCCGCAATCCGCTGCTGGATTCTATTCTCCAGGTCGGAGGCACGCAGCCATGAGAGTCTGCGCATCACCACACCTTGAGCAGCGGCCCTGGACGCAACATCAAAGGTGTCATACACCCCTCTGGCCAGGAATTTTCTGCACGCCTTCAGCTGCCTGACCACCTCCTGAAAAGGCTTGGCTTGCTCAGGGGGGAGCTTGTCCACCAAGCCCGCCAACTGCCGCACATTGTTCTGCATGTGTATGCTCGTGTAGAGCTGGTAAGACTGGATTTTGGCCACGAGCATAGAAGAATGGTAGGCCTTCCTCCAAAGGAGTCTAAGGTTCTAGAGTCCTTGCCCGGGGGCAACGAAGCATGCTCCCTAGAACTCTTAGCCTTCTTTAGGGCCAAATCCACAACTCCAGAGTCATGAGGCAACTGAGTGCGCATCAGCTCTGGGTCCCCATGGATCCGGTACTGGGACTCGATCTTCTTGGGAATGTGGGGATTACTTAAAGGCTTGGTCCAGTTCGCCAGCAATGTCTTTTTTAGGACATGATGCATGGGTACTGTGGACGCTTCCTTAGGTGGAGAAGGATAGTCCAGGAGCTCAAACATTTCGGCCCTGGGCTCGTCCTCCACAACCACCGGGAAGGGGATGGCCGTAGACATCTCCCGGACAAAGGCCGCAAAAGACAGACTCTCGGGAGGAGAAAGCTGCCTTTCAGGGGAGGGAGTGGGATCAGAAGGAAGGCCATCAGACTCCTCGTCAGAGAAATATCTGATGTCCTCCTCCTCCTCCCACGAGGCCTCACCATCGGTATCAGACACAAGTTCACGGACCTGTGTCTGAAGCCGTGCCCGGCTTGACTCCGTGGAACCACGGCCACAGTGGGAGCGTCGAGAGGTAGACTCCCTCGCCCGCACCGGCGAAGCTCTCGGTACCGCTTGATGTCGGAGACCTCATCCCGGGCAAGGGGCCAGCCGGCGCCTCACTCGACGGTACCGGTGGCGCAAGCACCCTCGGTACCGGAGGGGAAGGGCGCAACAGCTCTCCCAGGATCTCTGGGAGAACGGCCCGGAGACTCTCGTGCAGGGCGGCTGTGGAGAAAGACATTGAAGCCGATGCAGGAGTCGATGTCAGAATCTGTTCCAGGCGTGGAGGCTGTTCCGGGCTGTCCAAGGTGGAGCGCATCGACACCTCCTGAACAGAGGGTGAGCGGTCCTCCCGGTGCCGATGCCTACTGGGTGCCGATTCCCTCGGCGACCCAGAGCTCTCAGTACCGACGCGGGAAGGAGACCGGTGTCGATGCTTCTTTGACTTTTTCAAACGAAGCATGTCATCGGAGCTTTCCGGTACCAACGAGGAGGACGTAGAATCCAGCCGTCGCTTCCTCGGGGCCGAGGCTGAAGAAGGTCGGTCTCGGGGGGGCTGTACCGCAGGAGCCCTCAGGGTAGGGGGAGACCCACCCGAAGACTCACCGCCACCAGCAGGGGAATGGACAGCCCTCACCTGCACTCCAGTCGAAGCACCACCATCCGACGACATCAGCACTAGTGGAGGTCCCGGTACCGCCGACGCAGCCTTCCGATGTCTCGGCCCCGATGCAGAGGGTCGATGCCTCGATGCACTCGATGCAGTCGCGGCCGAGGACGGAGGTGCTGACGCTGTCGACGCACTCGATACTCCCGGTGCCGATGCCGACGAAGAGCCCGAGAACAAAACGTTCCACCGGGCCAATCTCGCTACCTGAGTCCTTTTCTGTAAAAGGGCGCAAAGACTACAGGCCTGCGGGCGGTGCCCAGCCCCGTCAGTGAGCGAGATTACCCGGGCGCACTGGGTGCACTTCTTGAAGCCGCTGGGAGACTTCGATGACATGGGCGGAAAAATCACGCCGGCGAAATCAAAACTCGTAATTGCGGTAAGGCACCAAAAAGAGGGGGAGAAAAAATTCGACCCGAGGCCTCAAAAGGGCCTACCCCGAAAACGAAAGAAAACTTAACGGGGCAAAAACTAGAAATACAGGATGGGGAAAAAGTCCGAAAAGGGCTTCTTCCGAAATCCTTTTTTCTGTTTTTTTAGCGAAAAGCCAAAAGAGACGCGCGAGGTCAACTTAAGGGGCGCGAACGGCGTAAACACGACCGTACCGAGCGCGGACAAAAGAAGACTGACGAACACGAGCCGGTTCGGGCGGGAAGACTGCCGCGCATGCGCGGTGCGCATCGGCGCGCGAGGGCTAGCAAAGGACTTTGCTAGAAAAGTGTTCCAATTGGAGGGGCTGCCGTGGACGTCACCCATCAGTGAGAACAAGCAGCCTGCTTGTCCTCGGAGAAACAGATATTATAACACATTTCTAACTACATGTGGAGGATTTATGTATATTCACATTGGTTGATTTTTGTGGTAAGCCTTGCTGAAGAGATGGGTCTTCAGTAGTTTGCGGAAGTTCGTTAGTTTGTAAATCATTTTTAAGTTGCGCGGCAGTGCGTTCCATAACTGTGTGCTTAAGTATGTGAAATTTGACACGTGCATTACTTTGTATTTTAAACCTTTGCAGTTAGGGAAGTGCAGATCAAGGAATGTGCGGGATGATTTTTTGGCATTCCTGGGTGGTAAGTCTATCAGGTCTGACATGTAGGCTGGTGCATCTCCATGAATGATTTTGTGAACTAGGGAGCAAATTTTGAACGTGATGCGTTCTTTTAGTGGGAGCCAGTGTAGTTTTTCTCGTAGGGGCTTGGCACTTTCATATTTTGTTTTTCCGAATATGAGTCTAGCTGCAGTGCTCTGGGCTGTCTGAAGTTTCTTGATTATTTGCTCTTTACAGCCGGCATAGAGTGCGTTGCAGTAATCTAAATGACTGAGCACCATTGATTGTACCAGATTACGGAAAACATTCCTTGGGAAGAAAGGTTTTACTCTTTTTAATTTCCACATCGAGTGGAACATCTTCTTGGTTGTGTTTTTCGCATGGCTTTCGAGTGTTAGATGTCTATCGATGGTAACTCCAAGAATTTTTAGGGTGTCCGAAATAGGAAGGTTCAGATTTGGTGTGTTAATGGCTGTGAATTTGTTCTTGTTATGTTGAGATGTGAGTATTAGGCATTGGGTTTTTTCTGCATTAAGTTTCAATCTAAAAGCATCCGCCCATGAATGCATGATATGGAGACTTTGGTTGATGTCGTTGGAAATTTCCTTTAAATCTTGTTTAAATGGGATGTAGATCGTTACGTCGTCTGCATATATGTATGGGTTAAGGTTTTGGTTTGATAGTAGTTTGGCTAAAGGTATCATCATTAAGTTGAATAGGGTCGGCAATAGGGGGGATCCCTGTGGGACTCTGCATTCAGGTATCCATGTGGCTGAAGTAGTCGAGTTGGATGTCACTTGATATGATCGTGTGGTTACGAATCCCTTGAACCAATTGAGAACATTGCCTCCAATTCCGAAGTATTCAAGGATATGTAGTAATATTCCATGATCAACCATGTCAAAAGCGCTTGACATGTCGAATTGTAGAAGTAGTATGTTCTTTCCTGTTGCGATTGTTTGTTTTAATTTAGTCATGAGGGTGACTAGTACTGTGGTTTGACCGAAATCCTGATTGGGAGTCATGGAGTATTGAGAATTTGTTTAGCTAGCTTGTGAGTTGTTTGGTCACCAACCCTTCCGTTATTTTGGTTATTAATGGAATGGATGCTACTGGCCTGTAGTTGGTTAGTTCACTGGCGCTTTTCTTTGCGTCATTTGGCATCATTAAAGGACAGACTTTTAAATGCCCAGTTGGGTATATATGCTAATCTCAACTTTGTTAAATGTTTCAGACATATCCACTTGGTCCCAGAATATACCTGATTTCTATTATTCTGTCATACTGTATTTTCGAATGTAAGCCACATTGAACCTGAGTTTGTGTTAGGTCTCAAAGCAGCAACTAGGTTTGTGAGCCCTTGGGCCGCTGCCAAGTTGCGGCAGTGGCAGGCAAAACCACCCCAACCAGCACTGGGCTAACACACACATGAAGCAGGGACTGCAGACAGGGATAAGCAAAGCAGGAACACACTGGACAAGAACACTTGGACTGGAACACAGGACTGGAGCAAGGCTTCACCTGCACTTGACCACCCTTCTCCAAGAACTGAGCCCCTGGGTGCAGGCGGCTGGAAGGACTTACCGGACTGGGCAGGAACTGGATACCAGCAGGAAACACACAACAGAGTCAGGACTAAAAGCTGCCAGGCAGCCACTAAGACAGAAACACAGACAGGTGAGAGTCAGGACTGAAAGCTGCCAAGCAGCCATGAAAAAGAAACACAGGCACAAGACAAGGGAATGCAAACCAGAAACAAGACTAGGAACTAAGCAATAAAACGAAAGCTAACAACACACAAACAAACTAGAATCAGGCAAGAAACTCAGGCTAGAACTGGACTAGGCAGAAGTGCACAGAGCACACCCACATACCAGGGACCTTAGACGATGCAAAGGCAAACATAGAAGTTTCTAGGTGATTAATAAAGCCCATCAGCTGCTAAAGCTCAGCTGCAGCAATCACAAGGCAACTACGGGTGCTGTTACTACTTCTACTACTTGACATTTCTAAAGCGCTACTAGGGTTACGCAGCGCTGTACAATTTAACATAGAAGGACAGTCCCTGCTCAAAGGAGCTTACAATCTAAAGGACAAATGTACAGTCAGTCAAATAGGGGCAGTCTAGATTTCCTGAAAGGTATAAAGGTTAGGTGCCGAAAGCAACATTGAAGAGGTGGGCTTTGAGCAAGGATTTGAAGATGGGTAGGGAGGGGGCTTGGCGTAAGGGCTCAGGAAGTTTATTCCAAGCATAGGGTGAGGCGAGGCAGAATGAGCGGAGCCTGGAGTTGGCGGTGGTGGAGAAGGGTACTGAGAGGAGGGATTTGGCCTGTGAGCGGAGGTTACGGGCGGGAACGTAAGGGGAAATGAGGGTAGAGAGTTAATGAGGGGCTGCAGACTGAGTGCATTTGTAGGTAAGAAGGAGAAGCTTGAACTGTATTCGGTATCTGATTGGAAGCCGGTGAAGTGACCTGAGAAGAGGGGTGATATGAGTATATCGGTTCAGGCGGAATATAAAATGTGCAGCAGAGTTCTGAACAGATTGAAGGGGGGATAGATGGTACAGGTACAGGTACAAACAGGTTCAACAGGGAAAGCAATTCTGGCAGCCTGGGTGACAGGAGAATTAAATCAAGGACGTGCTATGGACGTCATCTACTTAGATTTCAGCAAGGTTTTTGACACGGTTCCCCACAGGAGGCTCTTAAATAAACTAGACGGCCTGAAGATAGGACCCGAAGTGGTGAACTGGATTAGGAACTGGTTGACGGACAGACGCCAGAGAGTGGTGGTGAATGGAGTTCGCTCGGAGGAGGGAAATGTGAGTAGTGGAGTGCCTCAGGGATCGGTGCTGGGGCCCATTCTGTTCAATATATTTGTGAGTGACATTGCCGAAGGGTTACGAGGTAAAGTTTGCCTTTTTGCGGATGACACCAAGATTTGCAACAGAGTGGACACCCCGGAGGGAGTGGAAAACATGAAAAAAGATCTGAAGAAGCTAGAAGAATGGTCTAACGTTTGGCAATTAAAATTCAATGCGAAGAAATGCAAAGTGATGCCCTTAGGGAGTAGAAATCCAAGGGAGACGTATGTGTTAGGCGGGGAGAGTCTGATAGGCACGGACGGGGAGAGGGATTTTGGGGTGATAGTATCTGAGGACCTGAAGGCGACGAAACAGTGCGACAAGGCGGTGGCCGTAGCTAGAAGATTGCTAGGCTGTATAGAGAGAGGAGTGACCAGCAGAAGAAAGGAGGTTTTAATGCCCCTGTATAAGACATTGGTGAGGCCCCACCTGGAGTATTGTGTTCAGTTTTGGAGGCCGTATCTTGCGAAGGATATTAAAAAAATGGAAGCGGTGCAAAGAAAAGCTACGAGGATGGTATGGGATTTACGTTCCAAGACTTATGAAGAGAGACTTGCTGACCTGAACATGTATACCCTGGAGGAAAGGAGGAACAGGGGTGATATGATACAGACGTTCAAATATTTGAAAGGTATTAATCCACAAACAAATCTTTTCCGGAGATGGGAAGGCGGTAGAATGAGAGGACATGAAATGAGATTGAAGGGGGGCAGACTCAGGAAAGATGTCAGGAAGTATTTTTTCACGGAGAGGGTGGTAGACGCTTGGAATGCCTTCCCGCGGGAGATGGTGGAGATGAAAACGGTAACGGAGTTCAAACATACGTGGGATATGCATAGAGGAATCCTGTGCAGAAGGAATGGATCCTCAGAAGCCTAGCTGAAATTCGGTGGCGGAGCAGGTGGGGGGAAGAGGGGGTGGTGGTTAGGAGGCGAGGATAGGGGAGGGCAGATTTATACGGTCTGTACCAGAGCCGGTGATGGGAGGCGGGACTGGTGGTTGGGAGGCGGGAAATACTGCTGGGCAGACTTATATGGTCTGTGCCCTGAAAAGGACAGGTACAAATTCAATTCAAGGTAAGGTATACACATATGAGTTTGTCTTGGGCAGACTGGATGGACCATGCAGGTCTTTTTCTGCCGTCATCTACTATGTTACTATGTAAGATCTGGACTAAACTGGGCAGACGTCTGGAACAGGTGACAGTAAACAGACAGTCCATTTCAGCCACCAAGTCTGGCCACCAGAGGGCGAGGTGAGCACAGACAAGGAAACGTTTGCTTGGAATAATGTGGGATTTAAATGTTAAAAAAAAAATCCTTTATCCTCCACCTTTTAAGACACTGCCTATGCAGCTGGATGGTGACGGCACCAGGAAAGGAAGTTTGGTCCAGTGAAGACTAACTCCAAATAGCTGGGCCCTAGTATTACCATACTGAAAATGCAACCATAACATGCCTTTGTGGTTATGTTCCACTAATAAGTTAAATGATTAACTGGATTTCTTGAAAGGATTATATAACCTTTGGATGCATGACTAGAGACACAAACATACACTTATTTATTCACTATCACAACTCCTCATGTACAGCCACAAAAAACCTTTTAGGGTGGTTAGGGTTCACAATTAACTGCTTTTATTATCCTCCAGATAGAGATAAGAGTTTTCAGTTTGGGCACAGTATAAGTCATCACAAGAACAAAATATAAGAAAACCAATGGACTTATGGCCCATTGAGCTATGTTTATGTTTAAATATATTTTATTGAAGAGACAACTTCCATTTTGCAAACTAACACATGGAAAAAAGAATAACTTCGCTCTCCAAGAACATTTTACATTTTCTTCCCCCCCCCCTTCCTCCCCCCTCCCCCTCCTTAAGGTTTCAACAGTTTTATTGATGGTAATTCAGAAAGAACATTTCCAAGTAACAGATGGAAATAAAATATACAGCTGAAATTTGTGTGCAACTCTAACAGAATAGTAGAATCTACCATCAAACATTTCTCCCAACGTTCTCCTCCCCCCTCCCAAAAGTCCCTCTTACACCGCTCAACTCATTGTATTGAAATCCATTTATGACCATCTAGAATAAAAACTATATTGCAATACTGCAAAAACCATAAATAGTGGAACCTTCAACTATCACTGCAGTATTTAGAAATTACTCTGATGACACCCCACCCTAATTATGTAACCGACCCTGTCCAATCCCTAACTAGTAACGCATGTTCCCATTCCCTGTGTCTTGACCCTCCCTGACTATTCACCTTACCATCAAAAGGCCAAAACATTAAATTAAAAAACAAACAAACAAAAAACACACATCTTCCCTTTCAGAGCTTGTTAAATATTAAACTGCGAGCTTTATGTGACAAGGATTGTATATAGGGTTCCCACACTGCCAAAAATGCTTTCCTCCTTTTGGGGGAAGACCCAACTCCCCTGTGTTCCAGTAAGAGAAGTTCATGTAATTTGTTCCTCCAATGCCAGAAATCTGGTGGGGACTCACTCGTCCAAGCGCCCATTATGAGCTTCTTCCCGACCAGACTTGCCTTACGAATAAGCTGCTGGGTCCCCTTACCATGAAGTCGAAATACTTCATACTTATCCAATAATACCCCCTGTGGTGAGAATGGAATCCGAAGATTCACCAAAGACTCTAGATAGAGAAATATCTGCCTCCAAAATGCCTGAATCTTATGGCATGTCCAAAGGGAATGCATTAGCGTACCCGCACCCTGCTCACATTTCACACAAAGCGGATCCACAACCCCCCCAAATTTGAACAATTGACTTTTGGCCATATACGCCCTGTACGTTATACGGTATTGACACTCCCGGAGGCCTGCATTTACCGACAACTGGGGAATACGTGATATCAGTTTAGGAAAATCTAACTGCAAATTTGGTTGTCCCAAATCTACTCCCCATCTTTGGCGAATAGCCTCCGTATCTCTCTTTCCCTCCTGCACCCCTAAAGCTTTCTGCAGGCCCGATACCGACAACCTATCTCCGGGGATCATCCCAAAAAAGGCCCTAGTTCTACGCCCATGTCCACTTTCCAGCTTACTTTGGTTCAGAGAGCATACGTAATGAGCCAATTGATGATATGCAAATAAGTGATTCATACAAATACCAACTCCTAAGGCTCCTAATGTTAGGATCTCCCCCTCGTGATCCCCAGGTCCGCCCATCTGCGAAATATTTTATTTTCAGACCCTGGGGCAAATTATGGGTTGTCCTGCAGTGGCAGTAAGTCTGATACATCTGCCTCCAAGTCCCATATCCTATTCAAGTCCCTCCAGACCTCCCGCAAGGGGCCCAACAGCAAGCTATTATGTATGTGTATCGGAATTGCTCTCCTCTCACAATGCAATAAGTAATGTGGATGGAACGGTTTAAAAAACTCATATTCCATATCCCGTGGTGTATAATCCTGCCTCCCCATTAGCCAGTCCCCCAAATGGCGCAGCAGACAAGCTTGGTTATATCTGCGGATATTAGGAAGTCCCATACCTTCCTCCCTCCATGAGCCCATGAGTAAGCTCAATGGAAGTTTCGGTTTAGTATCTCTCCACACAAACCTCCTCAGATAGCGATAAAGCTGACCTAAGTCTTTACGCCGAAGCCACAGGGGTAGCACCTGGAATGTATATAGCCACCTCGGGAATTCAACCATTCAAAACAAATGTATCCGCCCGTGCAATGTAAGCGGTAACATCCCTCACAAACTCATTGAGCTATGTTTAAACAAAAGAGATCTGCATGAAAGGTAAAATTATGTATAATCATACCTGATAATTTTCTTTCCATTAATCATAGCTGATCAATCCATAGACTGGTGGGTTGTGTCCATCTACCAGCAGGTGGAGATAGAGAGCAAACTTTTGCCTCCCTATATGTGGTCATGTGCTGCCGGAAACTCCTCAGTATGTCGATATCAAAGCTCCATCCGCAGGACTCAGCACTTAGAGAATTACACCCACGAAGGGACACTCTGCCCAGCTCACCACCGCCGAAACGGGGGAGGGGAATTAACCCAGCTCATCCCCACACAAGTGGGGGAGGGGAATTCGTCCAGCTCATCCCCGCGGAGCGGGGGGAGGGACACCACACCCGCCGATGCGGGGGGATCTGGCTTATCCTGCAACCGCAACCGCGGGAGGAGCTGACTGACCCTAACACCGCCGAAGCGGGAGGGGTACAAAGCTGCCCTACAGCCGCACGAAGCGGGAGGGAGTGCCGGCAGAATTTATGTCTCAATCCAGCCCCGTAAAACGGAGGGGAGAGGAATGCAGCAGCTCACTGTAACACAAACTCGTCTCAACTCTTGAAGAATCCAAGTGAAAGAACTTGAACACGAAGTCTTTCTGAAATAACTGAAGACTAAACTTGAACCTGAAATGCAACCAGAATAAAAACAGAACAGATATCTGGGAGGGGCTATGGATTGATCAGCTATGATTAATGGAAAGAAAATTATCAGGTATGATTATACATAATTTTACCTTCCATATCATCAAGCTGATCAATCCATAGACTGGTGGGATGTACCGAAGCAGTACTCACCCAGGGCGGGACATTGAAATCCCTGACCTCAACACTGAAGCTCCAAACCGAGCCTCCGCCCGTGCAGCCACAGTCAAACAGTAATGCTTGGAGAATGTATGAGCCGAAGCCCAAGTTGCCGCCTTGCATATCTCTTCCAAGGAGACGGATCCGGCCTCTGCCATCGAGGCCGCCTGAGCTCTCGTGGAGTGAGCCTTCAGCTGGATAGGCGGCACCTTCCCCGCGGCCACATAAGCCGCTGCAATGGCTTCCTTGACCCATCTTGCCACTGTAGGCTTAGCAGCCTGCAGACCCTTACGAGGACCTGCAAACAGGACAAACAGATGATCCGATTTCCGGAAATCATTGGTCACTTCCAAGTATCTGAAGATGACTCGTCTCACATCCAGATATTTAAGAGCAGAGTACTCCTCTGGGTAGTCCTCCCTACGAAAGGAAGGGAGACAGAGCTGCTGATTCACATGGAAGCGAGAAACAATCTTGGGCAGGAAGGAAGGCACTGTGCGAATAGTCACTCCTGCCTCAGTGAACTGCAGAAAAGGCTCTCGACATGAGAGCGCCTGGAGCTCGGAAACTCCTCTGGCTGAAGTGATAGCCACCAAAAAGACTGCTTTCAACGTCAGGTCTTTCAGAGATGCCCTCGACAAGGGTTCAAAAGGCGGCTTCTGCAATGCTCTTAGCACCAGGTTGAGATTCCACGCAGGCACCACTGAGTGCAGAGGAGGGCGCAGGTGATTAACTCCCTTGAGAAAGCGCACCACATCTGGCTGCGAAGCCAGGGAAGCACCCTTCAGGCGGCCCCTGAAGCAAGCCAGAGCCGCTACCTGGACTTTAAGGGAACTGAGCGACAGGCCTTTCTCCAGACCTTCTTGCAGGAACGCCAACACTGAAGAAATTGGAGCAGTGAAGGGAGAAAGTGAGCCTGCTTCACACCATGCTGCAAAGATACGCCAAACCCTGGCGTAAGCAGTAGAAGTAGAGCGCTTCCTCGCTCTCAGCATAGTGGCGATGACCTTGTCTGAGAAGCCCTTCTTCCTCAGACGCTGCCGCTCAATAGCCAGGCCGTAAGACCAAAGGGAGAGGGATCCTCCATCACCACGGGACCCTGATGTAACAGGCCCTGCTCCACTGACAGCCGCAGAGGATCGTCGACTGAGAGCCTGATCAAGTCCGCATACCAGGGACGTCTGGGCCAATCCGGACCCACCAGGATTACCCTGCCGGGATGCTTTGCCACCCGGTCTAGCACCCTGCCCAACATGGGCCAGGGCGGGAACACATAGAGGAGCTCTTGTGTCGGCCACTGTTGGAGAAGAGCATCTACTCCCAGGGATCGAGGGTCCCGTCCTCTGCTGAAAAAGCGCGGCACTTGGCAATTGGCCGATGACGCCATCAGATCTAGGCTCGGCTGGCCCCAGCGCTTCGTGATGTCCAAGAACGCCTGAGCAGATAGTTGCCACTCTCCGGGCTCCAAGGTATGGCGACTGAGAAAGTCCGCCTTGACATTCATGACTCCGGCAATGTGGGCCGCTGAAAGCTGCTCCAGGTTCGCTTCCGCCCACTGGCAAAGACTCATAGCCTCCTTGGCTAGAGGGGCGCTCTTGGTACCTCCCTGGCGGTTGATATAGGCCACAGCCGTGGCATTGTCCGACAGGACCCGTACAGGCTACAACACCAGTACCGGGATGAACTCCAATAACACCAACCGAATGGCTCTGAGTTCCAGGAGGTTGATAGACCACTTGCCTCTGCAGGAGACTAGAGCCCCTGCGCTGTCCTTCCCAAGCAGTGGGCTCCCCAGCCCATCAAAGAGGCGTCTGTCGTGACGACAATCCACTCCGGGGTCACCAGAGGCAATCCTGCAGACAACTTGTCTGTCTGCGTCCACCAGCCCAGCGCCTTGCGCACTGCTGGGTCCACGGGAAGGCGCACAGCATAATCCTCCGACATCGGAGTCCAGCGCAGCAGCAGAGATAGCTGTAGTGGTCTCATATGAGCCCTGGCCCAGGGCACTACTTCCATCGTGGCCGTCATAGAGCCCAACAGCTGCACGTAGTCCCAAGCCCGAATAGGAGAGGCTACTAGGAACTAGTCCACCTGAGCCTGAAGCTTGACAATCCGATTGTCTGGCAGGAACACTCTGCCCACTTGGGTGTCGAATCGAACTCCCAGATACTCCAGGGACTGAGTCGGGCGCAGCTGGCTCTTCTTCCAGTTGATGATCCATCCCAGGGAGCTCACAAGAGCAACTACCCGGTCCATAGCTTTGCCGCACTCTGCATAAGAGGGGGCTCGGATCAACCAGTCGTCCAGATAAGGATGGACTTGTACTCCTTCCTTTAGCAGGAAGGCCGCTATGACCCCCATTACTTTGGAAAAGGTCCGCGGAGCAGTAGCCAACCCGAAAGGGAGGGCTCTGAACTGGAAGTGTCGTCTCAGGACTGTAAAACGCAGAAAGCGTTGGAGAAGAGGCCAGATGGGAATATGCAGGTACGCTTCCTTGATGTCCAAGGAAGCCAAGAACTCTCCTGCCTTCACTGCCGCTATAACAGAGCGGAGAGTCTCCATGCGAAAGTGCCTCACTTTCCAGGCCCGATTGACCCCTTTGAGGTCGAGGATAGGCCGGACAGAACCTCCTTTCTTTGGAACCACAAAGTAAATGGAGTAACGTCCCTTGCCAATCTGATTTTTTGGCACCGGAACGACCGCACCCAGGCGGATCAGGTTGTCCAAGGTCTGCTGCACTGCCACAGCTTGACCGGAGACTTGCAGGGAGAGAGTACAAACCCGTCTCTTAAGGGTTGGCAGAACTCTAGCTTGTAGCCGTCTCTGATGACTTCCAGCACCCACGCGTCTGAAGTTATAATGGTCCACTCGCCCAGAAACGAGGACAGCCATCCTCCAATCTGCACTGGGGCGTGGACCAAGGCCCCGTCATTGGGTACGAGACCCTGGGGGAGGACCGGAGGGAGCACCTCCGGGACGGCGGTCTCTGCGAAAGGAATGCTGCTTGGGGGAGAAATTCCTCTTGAAGGAAGAGGGGGCAGAGGAACCCGACTTGCCCGGGCGGTACCGACGGGCTTCCAGCAACCGTCCTCTGGAGGTACCGGGACGAGTACTAGCCCGAGCCCTGACCTCTGGTAATTTCTTGCCCTTAGACGTGCCGAGATCGGTCACGATTTTGTCCAGCTCGACCCCAAAGAGCAGCTTGCCTTTAAAAGGCAATCTAGCCAGGCGGGATTTAGAGGCGTGGTCAGCAGACCAATGTTTCAGCCAAAGCCACCGCCGCGCAGAGACTGTCTGAGCCATGCCTTTAGCTGAGGCTCTCAAGACATCATACAGCAAGTCTGCCAAATAGGCTAAGCCCGATTCCAGGGCCGGCCAATCAGCCCTCAAGGAAAGATCCGAGGGGGAAGCCCGCTGCACCATAGTCAGGCACGCCCTGGCCACATAGGAGCCGCAAACTGAGGCCTGCAAACTTAAAGCAGCTGCCTCAAAGGACGACCTTAAGGCCGCCTCCAATCTTCTGTCTTGGGCGTCCTTTAGGGCCGTGCCACCTTCCACCGGCAACGCCGTTTTCTTAGTCACCGCAGTGATTAAAGAATCCACGGTAGGCCACAGATAGGCCTCACGTTCACTCACAGCCAAAGGATAGAGGCGGGACATAGCCCTAGCCACTTTAAGGCTCGTTTCCGGGACATCCCATTGAGCCGCAATTAAGGTGTGCATGGCATCATGCACGTGGAAGGATCTAGGCGGGCGCTTCGTCCCCAGCATAATGGCAGAGCCAACAGGGGCTGAGGGAGAGACGTCCTCCGGAGAGGAAATCTTCAAAGTGTCCATGGCCTGTAAAAACAGGTTGGGCAAATCTTCTGGGCTAAAAAGCCGCGCTGCAGAGGGGTCATCCGCTCCATCCGAGCGGGGATCTATCTCCTCCAAGGAATCCGCAAAGGACCGTTGGGAGACCTCAGACACGCTGCCCTCATCTACATCGGAGGAGACAAAGTCCTCCAAGGCCTGGAAATCAACCCGAGGGCGTTTACCTCTGGGAACCTCAACCTCTTTATCAGAAGAGGGAGCAGGGGCAGCGTTTGCATGAGGAAAGCCTGATGCAGCAGCAAAACAAACTCGGGGGAGAAACCCCCCAGACTGTGCACTTCCGCAGCCTGGGCAACAGCCCTAGACGCACTCTCAACCGGCGCTCGCAATAGTGGGGGAGAGACATGCTGCGCATCCAAAATGGCGTCCGGCGCGAAACTCCGCGAAGGAGCCGCGCGGGAAGAACGGCGCTTAACTTTAGCCGCTTGTGCCGTCGCCCAAATTAAGGGCGTTCATGGCATTAATGTCTCCAACCTCAAGGGCGGCCCACGAAGAAGCCGTCCGAGCCGCGTGGCCGGCCAAGATGGCGGAGGCGAGGAGCGGGGGATGGGTGTTTATGGCGGGAAAAAACCGCCACGCCGGAGGAACGACCGGGACATTCATCGGTCACTAAACTGTCACCCATCAAGGGCGAATCAGGTTGTAAAACCCCCGCATCCCCTCTAGAAGCGCTCCAGCGATCCGGGGAGCGACCCTTTGCGCCCTCGCCCTCCGACGCCATATGCCACGAGGAGAAGAATCGGGGAACCCCCTGCCCGCTATAAAAAGGTAAAATTACCTGCTTGCCGCTCCGAGCTGTAACGAACTGGTGTCCCAGTGAGTAGCTGCAATGAACGTTTAAAGAAACGTCGAATTAAACGCCTTTAAAGACGTTTAAATTTTTTTTTTTTTTTTTTTTTTTAAACGGAGCCAGCGGGAGGGGGGAGAAAAGGAGGGACCTGGCACCACCAGGTTTGCACTTGCTCAAAAGAGCCCTCAACCCCAGGCCTCAACAAAACCTAAGGATTAGGCTTGGAGGCCTAGCCAGAGCTGCTGCTGTGTGTGACCACCACCTGCTGAGATAGAGAACATACTGAGGATTGCGTGGCCAGTATTCTCAGTGGAGGAGGGTAGTTAGTGGGGTCCCGCAGGGGTCTGTGCTGGGTCCGTTGCTTTTTAATGTATTTATAAATGACCTAGAGATGGGAATAACTAGTGAGGTAATTAAATTCGCCGATGACACAAAATTATTCAGGGTCGTCAAGTCGCAGGAGGAATGTGAACGATTACAGGAGGACCTTGCGAGACTGGGAGAATGGGCGTGCAAGTGGCAGATGAAGTTCAATGTTGACAAGTGCAAAGTGATGCATGTGGGTAAGAGGAACCCGAATTATAGCTACGTCTTGCAAGGTTCCGCGTTAGGAGTTACGGATCAAGAAAGGGATCTGGGTGTCATCGTCGATGATACGCTGAAACCTTCTGCTCAGTGTGCTGCTGCGGCTAGGAAAGCGAATAGAATGTTGGGTGTTATTAAGAAGGGTATGGAGTCCAGGTGTGCGGATGTTATAATGCCGTTGTATCGCTCCATGGTGCGACCGCACCTGGAGTATTGTGTTCAGTACTGGTCTCCGTATCTCAAAAAGATATAGTAGAATTGGAAAAGGTACAGCGAAGGGCGACGAAAATGATAGTGGGGATGGGACGACTTCCTATGAAGAGAGGCTGAGAAGGCTAGGGCTTTTCAGCTTGGAGAAGAGACGACTGAGGGGAGATATGATAGAAGTGTATAAAATAATGAGTGGAATGGATCGGGTGGATGTGAAGCGACTGTTCACGCTATCCAAAAATACTAGGACTAGAGGGCATGAGTTGAAGCTACAGTGTGGTAAATTTAAAACGAATCGGAGAAAATTTTTCTTCACCCAACGTGTAATTAGACTCTGGAATTCATTGCCGGAGAACGTGGTACGGGCGGTTAGCTTGACGGAGTTTAAAAAGGGGTTAGATAGATTCCTAAAGGACAAGTCCATAGACCGCTATTAAATGGACTTGGAAAAATTCCGCATTTTTAGGTATAACTTGTCTGGAATGTTTTTACGTTTGGGGAGCGTGCCAGGTGCCCTTGACCTGGATTGGCCACTGTCGGTGACAGGATGCTGGGCTAGATGGACCTTTGGTCTTTCCCAGTATGGCACTACTTATGTACTTATGTACTAGGAGTTTCCGGCAGCACATGACCACATATAGGGAGGCAAAAGTTTGCTCTCTATCTCCACCTGCTGGTAGATGGACACAACCCACCAGTCTATGGATTGATCAGCTTGATGATATGGAATAAAATATTTATTCTTATATTTGACTTATAAAAGCACTTGCTCCTGAAACATGTTCAAAAGCAGAATCCATTTGTGTATCTAAAATGTAAACTTCTACAAAACAGATGAAGTGAAGATGTGATTCCATGTGCCCCAATGAAAGGAGAGTTTAGGGGTCGTTTTAGTAGAGAGGTGGGGTAGCCGTGTTAGTCCACTTTTAAAGGCAATCTATAGAAATAAAACATGGAAAAGAAAATAAGATGATACCTTTTTTATTGGACATAACAATACATTTTTGATTAGATTTCGAAGGTAGCCCTTCGTCAGATCGGAAATAAGCAAATGTTGGTAGACAACAGTATATATAAGTGAAACATGAAAGCATTCCAGTGACAGTCTAACAGGATGGGGGTGGATACGTGAGAGACAGGAAGAGGGACAGGGAGATATGCATGGAGACAGGAGGGTGACAAAGCAGTACAATTTTATGGCTTATAATGCGCTAGAAAATCCAGATCTTTGTTAAGTCCTGTCTGGTGGGTGTCAAAATATTTAATCATTTTGACTTCAAAGGTCTTACATTCCTGTATTGTTGTAAAGTTCCCTTTTAGGATCCTTACCATGCAGGAAGACCTTAGGAAACTGGAAGACTGGGCATTCAAATGGCAGATGAAATTTATCAGAAGAGGGAGCAGGGGCAGCGTTTGCATGAGGAAAGCCTGATGCAGCAGCAAAACAAACTCGGGGGAGAAACCCCCCAGACTGTGCACTTCCGCAGCCTGGGCAACAGCCCTAGACGCACGCTGAAACCTTCTGCTCAGTGTGCTGCTGCGGCTAGGAAAGCGAATAGAATGTTGGGTGTTATTAGGAAGGGTATGGAGTCCAGGTGTGCGGATGTTATAATGCCGTTGTATCGCTCCATGGTGCGACCGCACCTGGAGTATTGTGTTCAGTACTGGTCTCCGTATCTCAAAAAAGATATAGTAGAATTGGAAAAGGTACAGCGAAGGGCGACGAAAATGATAGTGGGGATGGGACGACTTTCCTATGAAGAGAGGCTGAGAAGGCTAGGGCTTTTCAGCTTGGAGAAGAGACGGCTGAGGGGAGATATGATAGAAGTGTATAAAATAATGAGTGGAATGGATCGGGTGGATGTGAAGCGACTGTTCACGCTATCCAAAAATACTAGGACTAGAGGGCATGAGTTGAAGCTACAGTGTGGTAAATTTAAAACGAATCGGAGAAAATTTTTCTTCACCCAACGTGTAATTAGACTCTGGAATTCGTTGCCGGAGAACATGGTACGGGCGGTTAGCTTGACGGAGTTTAAAAAGGGGTTAGATAGATTCCTAAAGGATAAGTCCATAGACCGCTATTAAATGGACTTGGAAAAATTCCGCATTTTTAGGTATAACTTGTCTGGAATGTTTTTACGTTTGGGGAGCGTGCCAGGTGCCCTTGACCTGGATTGGCCACTGTCGGTGACAGGATGCTGGGCTAGATGGACCTTTGGTCTTTCCCAGTATGGCACTACTTATGTACTTATGTAATATGGACAAATGCAAAGTGATGCACATTGGGAAAAATAATCCGAATCATAGTTACCTGATGCTGGGGTCCACTTTAGGAGTCAGCACTCAAGAAAAAGATCTAGGTGTCATTGTAGACCCACCTCTTTAATAAAGCCTATCACAAAGATCAACCAATGTGAATATGTACATATTCCTTATTTATATTTAGATCTGTCTCTTAATATCTGCTTGTACACTATGATTCTGTCTTATTGTCATAATGCTGACCAAAACCCTGCAATACTAAATGTTTATTAACTAACATTCTTCCACTATACATGATGTATTGTAAGCCACTTTGAGCCTGCAAAGAGGTGGGATACAAATGCAACAAATAAATAAATAAATAAATAAATTGTAGACAATACACTGAAATCGTTTGCCCAGTGTGCGGTAGCAGCCAAAAAAACAAACAGTATGCTAGGAATTATTGAGAGACAGATGCAAAATAAGAGCAAAAATATTATAATGCCTCTGTATCGCTCCATGGTGCGACCTCACCTTGAGTATTTGTCCAATTCTGGTCACTGTATCTCAAAAAAGATATAGCGGAATTAGAAAATGTTCAAAGAAGAATGACCAGATTGATAGACAGGATGGAACTGCTCCTGTATGAAGAAAGGCTAAATAGGTTAGGCCTCTTCAGATTGGAAAAGAGATGGCTGAGATGGAATATGACTGAGGTCTACAAAATCCTGAGTGGTGTGGAGTGGATGGAAGTGAATCAAAGAACCCGAATTTTAGCTACGTCACGCAAGGGTCCATGTTAGGAGTTACAGACCAAGAAAGGGATCTGGGTGTCGTCGTCGATAATACACTGAAACCTTCTGCTCAGTGTGCTGCTGTGGCTAGGAAAGCGAATAGAATGTTGGGTATTATTAGGAAAGGTATGGAGAACAGGTGTGAGGATGTTATAATGCCGTTGTATCGCTCCATGGTGCGACCGCACCTTGAGTATTGAGTTCAATTCTGGTCGCTGCATCTCAAGAAAGATATAGTAGAACTGGAAAAGGTGCCGCGAAGGGTGACAAAAATGATAGCGGGGATGGGACGACTTCCCTATGAAGAAAGACTAAGGAGGCTAGGCCTTTTCAACTTGGAGAAGAGACGGCTGAGGGGAGACATGATAGAGGTATATAAAATAATGAGTGGAGTGGAACAGGTGGATGTGAAGCATCTGTTCACGCTCTCCAAAAATACTAGGACTAGGGGGCATGCGATGAAACTACAGTGTAGTAAATTTAAAACAAATAGGAGAAACGTTTTCTTCACCCAACGCGTAATTAAACTCTGGAATTCGTTGATGGAGAATGTAGTGAAGGCGGTTAGCTTGGTAGAGTTTAAAAAGGGGTTGGACGGTTTCCTAAAGGACAAGTCCATAGACCGCTACTACTTGGGAAAAATCCACAATTTCGGGAATAACATGTATAAAATGTTTGTATGTTTGGGTAGCTTGCCAGGTGCCCTTGACCTGGATTGGCCGCTGTCGGAGACAGGATGCCGGGCTTCATGGACCTTTGGTCTTTTCCCAGTATGACATTACTTATGTACTTATTCCTGCTGAATTTTGTTTATTTTCTAGCACTGCCCTTACTACAGTTTCGTAAATTAAAGAGCGAGATCTCTAGGGGTAAGCATATCGCGCAGTTTGTCTCGGCCGATCCTAAAACAAATGGGTACAAAATATCCATCCAGCAAAAAGGGATAGTCAGAAACAAGGACCAGTGACGACCCAGGAGAATCCCCCACAGCGGCTGCTGAAGATGTCACATCTTTCTTTGGAGTGTTCACAGCCTCCTCCATGGTGTTGACAGAGCGGTAGAGCAACCTGGTCTGAAGGGGACAAAGATGTCTCTCCCAAAAGCTAGGGCTCTCCCTGTGTCTAGTGCTGAGCTGGGATCTCACCCTCATTTCCTGCCCGCTGCGGACGCACAAACAAATCCAACTTCAGTTGACCAAGAGGGGTAGAGGTGGTTTCAGGGGGATAAAACCTCACCTTACCCTTATGCTTAGAAGGCATGTGTCACCTGGTCTCCCTTCTACTGACCAGCCAGGGTCGACCCTGTTCAGCTTGAAGGATTCTATGCACTCCAGGACACTCGGGTTACAATCTTGGTCTTACTCCAGACCTTCAATTTCTGCAGCTCCTTTCAGTAAACCGCTGCACCAGCTGTCCTTACGGTAGTAGTTGAACAAAACGGGCAGCAGCTCCAATACTTTTATAAGTGAAAAGGTTTTTATTTACAAAGGTTCAATCACACATTCTTATTCTTGTTCCAACTTCATCATCACAGGACAGCTCCACACCTGAAGCTTCTCCAGCCCCATCTCCTCTACTGCCTCCTCCCCACCTAGTTCTCGCAGCTGCTCCTCATCTCCCAGTCCTGCCCCTCTCCCTCTATCTCCTGAGAGTCCTGCCTAAGGCCAGGTGGGTTCTGGGGATGGTAGTTCTTACTGCTAGTTAGTATGCTGGTTGGTCTTTTGGCCACTAGGGGGCGAATTCCATGTTTATAAGGAATGTGAACGAAATTTGATCTTCCTCAAGAGCACACCTTCCTTCTGCCTCTGCCTTCGCCCTCCTTGAAGCAGACTCCTCTCAAACCTCTTACACATGATAGAGCAGATTCTCGTGTGTCCTCTCAGCCATATTGCTCTGCTCCCCCCCCCCCATGTAATTTTTTGACCTTTGCAGCTGCTCCTCTAAGTTTTTTTTTTCGCCCTTCTTCTCATTTTATCATAGTCTCCTTTTTGAAAGTTAAATGCTAACATATTGGATTTCCTGCGTGTACTTACTACAGAGCTTATATCAAATCTGATCATGTTATGATCGCTGTTATCAAGTGAACCCAGCACCATTACCTCCTGAACCAGATCATGCTCCATTAAGCACTAGGTCTAGAATTGTTCTCCCTCTTGTTGGTTCCTGAACCAGCTGCTCCATAAAGCAGTCCTTGACTTCATCAAAATAAAAATTGGCACACGTCCATTTTGGGCCTGACACCTTACCGCCACCCATTGACTTAGTGGTAGGGTCTCAAGCGTTAACCGGGTGGTAATGGTCTATGTGCATAGAATGACGATTACCGCCCAGTTTCTGCCATGCACCAAAAATAGAAATACTTTTCTGACGTGCGTAGTGGACACACTTAAAAATCGAAATGACCACCCAGGCCATGCGGTAGCCGGGTGATGACTCCAAATTGACGCACACTGGGTGCTCGTAGGCGTCTACGCAGCTTAGTAAAAGCGCCCCCAAGTTTTTGCAGGTGTTTAAGAGGCCAGTCTCATTACCAAAACAATATGAGAGTGCAGGAACCTTCCTGTGTGGATCATTCAGTGGTTTCTACTACTACTACTTATCATTTCTATAGGTTCTTGAGGTTTACCTTCTAACAGAAGCTTTTATTACACTCAGTGCATGTAAATGGATTAACTCCTGTGTGAATTCTCTGGTGCATTATCATGTATTTCTTCAACTTCGGTGCAGATAAATGGTTTAATTCCTGTGTGGATTCTCCAGTGTCTGTTGAGTGTTCCTTTTTAGTAAAGCTTTTACCACACTCAGTACATGCAAAAGGCTTCACTCCTCTGTGGATTCTCTGGTGTATTGTCATGTATTTCTTTGTGAAGCTTTTGCCACAGTCAGTGCCCAGAAATAGTTTTCCTTGTGAATGTATTCTCTGGTGTATGGCGAGTGTTCCACTCTCAATTAAGCTCTTCCCACACTCACTACATGTAAATGACTTCACTCTCATGTAAAAGTTATGGTGCCTTGTCAGGTTTCCCTTCTCACTGAAGCTTTTACCATACTCAGTACATTTAAATAGCTTCACTCCTGTGTGGATTCTTTGGTGCTGTATCACGTATTTCTTCAACTACTACTACTATTTATCATTTCTATAGTGCTACAAGGCATACGCAGCGCTGTACACTAGGCAACCTGAAGCATTTGCCACACTCAGTACATGGAAATAGTTTTACTACTCAATGGCTATTCTGGTTCATAGTAAGTGTTTCCTTGTCAATGAATGTTTTACCACACTCAGAGCATCTAAATGGCTTTTTAAAATTTATTTATTTATTTATTTATTTTTATTACATTTGTACCCTGCGCTTTCCCACTCATGGCAGGCTCTATGCGGCAGGCAATGGAGGGTTAAGTGACTTGCCCAGAGTCACAAGGAGCTGCCTGTGGTGGGAATCGAACTCAATTCCTCAGGACCAAAGTCCACCACCCTAACCACTAGGCCACTCCACCACTGGTGTTCTGTGAGGTATTGCTTCTGGCTTCACTCCTGCACGGATTCTCTAGTGTTTTGTGAGGTTTTCCTTCTGACTGAAGCTTTTATTACACTCACTGCAGATGAATGGTTTCATTCCTGTGTGGATTCTCTGGTGTTCTGTGATGTATTCCTTCTGACTGAAGCTTTTATTACACTCAGTGCAGATGAATGGTTTCACTCCTGTGTGGCTTCTCTGGTGTCGTGTGAGGCTTATTTTCTGACTGAAGCTTTTATTACACTCAGTGCAGATGAATGGTTTCATTCCTGTGTGGATTCTCTGGTGTTCTGTGAAGTGTACCTTCTGGCTGAAGCGTCTGTTGCACTCAGTGCAGATGAATGGTTTCACTCCTGTGTGGATTCTCCAGTGTTTTGTGAGGCTTGTTTTATGAGTGAAGCTTTTATTACACTCAGTGCAGATAAACAGTTTCACTCCTGTGTGGATTCTCTGGTGGTTGGTGAGGTATTCCGTCTGACTGAAGCTTTTATTACACTCAGTGCAGATGAATGGTTTCATTCCTGTGTGGATTCTCTGGTGTTTTGTGAGGTGTTTCTTCTGACTGAAGCTTTTATTACACTCAGTGCAGATGAATGGTTTCATTCCTGTGTGGATTCTCTGGTGTTGTGTGAGGCTTATTTTATGACTGAAGCTTTTATTACACTCAGTGCAGATGAATGGTTTCATTCCTTTGTGGATTCTCTGGTGTATTGTGAGGCCTGTTTTGTGAGTGAAGCTTTTATTACACTCAGTGCAGATGAATGGTTTCATTCCTGTGTGGATTCTCTGGTGTATTGTGAGGCTTGTTTTGTGAGTGAAGCTTTTATTACACTCAGTGCAGATGAATGGTTTCATTCCAGCGTGGATTCTCTGGTGTATTGTGAGGCTTGTTTTGTGAGTGAAGCTTTTATTACACTCAGTGCAGATGAATGGTTTCACTCCTGTGTGACTTCTCTGGTGTATTGTGAGGTTTCTCTTCTCCCTGAAGCTTTTATTACACTCAGTGCGTAAGAATGGTTTCATTCCTGTGTGGATTCTCTGGTGTTTTGTGAGGTTTACCTTCCGACTGAAGCTTTTATTACACTCAGTGCAGATGAATGGTTTCACTCCTGTGTGGATTATCTGGTGAATTGTGAGGCTTATTTTTTGAGTGAAGCTTTTATTACACTTAGTGCAGATGAATTTTTTCATTCCTGTGTGGATTCTCTGGGGTATTGTGAGGCTTGTTTTGTGAGTGAAGCTTTTATTACACTCAGTGCAGATGAATGGTTTCACTCCTGTGTGACTTCTCTGGTGTATTGTGAGGTTTCTCTTCTCCCTGAAGCTTTTATTACACTCAGTGCATAAGAATGGTTTCATTCCTGTGTGGATTCTCTGGTGTTTTGTGAGGTTTACCTTCTCCCTGAAGCTTTTATTACACTCAGTGCAGATGAATGGTTTCATTCCTGTGTGGCTTCTCTGGTGTATTGTGAGGTTTCCCTTCTCCCTGAAGCTTTTATTACACTCAGTGCAGATGAATGGTTTCATTCCTGTGTGGCTTCTCTGGTGTCGTTTGAGGCTTATTTTCTGACTGAAGCTTTTATTACACTCAGTGCAGATGAATGGTTTCATTCCTGTGTGGATTCTCTGGTGTTCTGTGAAGTGTACCTTCTGGCTGAAGCGTCTGTTGCACTCAGTGCAGATGAATGGTTTCACTCCTGTGTGGATTCTCCGGTGTTTTGTGAGGCTTGTTTTATGAGTGAAGCTTTTATTACACTCAGTGCAGATAAACAGTTTCACTCCTGTGTGGATTCTCTGGTGGTTGGTGAGGTATTCCTTCTGACTGAAGCTTTTATTACACTCAGTGCAGATGAATGGTTCATTCCTGTGTGGATTCTCTGCTGTTCTGTGAGGTATTGCTTCTGACTGAAGCTTTTATTACACTCAGTGCAGATGAATGGTTTCATTCCTGTGTGGATTCTCTGCTGTTCTGTGAGGTATTGCTTCTGACTGAAGCTTTTATTACACTCAGTGCAGATGAATGGTTTCATTCCTGTGTGGATTCTCTGCTGTTCTGTGAGGTATTGCTTCTGACTGAAGCTTTTATTACACTCAGTGCAGATGAATGGTTTCATTCCTGTGTGGATTCTCTGCTGTTCTGTGAGGTATTGCTTCTGACTGAAGCTTTTATTACACTCAGTGCAGATGAATGGTTTCACTCCTGTGTGGCTTCTCTGGTGTCGTGTGAGGCTTATTTTCTGACTGAAGCTTTTATTACACTCAGTGCAGATGAATGGTTTCATTCCTGTGTGGATTCTCTGGTGTTCTGTGAAGTGTACCTTCTGGCTGAAGCGTCTGTTGCACTCAGTGCAGATGAATGGTTTCACTCCTGTGTGGATTCTCCAGTGTTTTGTGAGGCTTGTTTTATGAGTGAAGCTTTTATTACACTCAGTGCAGATAAACAGTTTCACTCCTGTGTGGATTCTCTGGTGGTTGGTGAGGTATTCCGTCTGACTGAAGCTTTTATTACACTCAGTGCAGATGAATGGTTTCATTCCTGTGTGGATTCTCTGGTGTTTTGTGAGGTGTTTCTTCTGACTGAAGCTTTTATTACACTCAGTGCAGATGAATGGTTTTATTCCTGTGTGGATTCTCTGGTGTTGTGTGAGGCTTATTTTATGACTGAAGCTTTTATTACACTCAGTGCAGATAAACAGTTTCACTCCTGTGTGGATTCTCTGGTGTAGTGTGAGGTTTCCCTTCCGACTGAAGCTTTTATTACACTCAGTGCAGATGAATGGTTTCATTCCTTTGTGGATTCTCTGGTGTATTGTGAGGCCTGTTTTGTGAGTGAAGCTTTTATTACACTCAGTGCAGATGAATGGTTTCATTCCTGTGTGGATTCTCTGGTGTATTGTGAGGCTTGTTTTGTGAGTGAAGCTTTTATTACACTCAGTGCAGATGAATGGTTTCATTCCAGCGTGGATTCTCTGGTGTATTGTGAGGCTTGTTTTGTGAGTGAAGCTTTTATTACACTCAGTGCAGATGAATGGTTTCACTCCTGTGTGACTTCTCTGGTGTATTGTGAGGTTTCTCTTCTCCCTGAAGCTTTTATTACACTCAGTGCGTAAGAATGGTTTCATTCCTGTGTGGATTCTCTGGTGTTTTGTGAGGTTTACCTTCCGACTGAAGCTTTTATTACACTCAGTGCAGATGAATGGTTTCACTCCTGTGTGGATTATCTGGTGAATTGTGAGGCTTATTTTTTGAGTGAAGCTTTTATTACACTTAGTGCAGATGAATTTTTTCATTCCTGTGTGGCTTCTCTGGTGTATTGTGAGTTTTCCCTTCTCCCTGAAGCTTTTATTACACTCAGTGCATAAGAATGGTTTCATTCCTGTGTGGATTCTCTGGGGTATTGTGAGGCTTGTTTTGTGAGTGAAGCTTTTATTACACTCAGTGCAGATGAATGGTTTCACTCCTGTGTGACTTCTCTGGTGTATTGTGAGGTTTCTCTTCTCCCTGAAGCTTTTATTACACTCAGTGCATAAGAATGGTTTCATTCCTGTGTGGATTCTCTGGTGTTTTGTGAGGTTTACCTTCTCCCTGAAGCTTTTATTACACTCAGTGCAGATGAATGGTTTCATTCCTGTGTGGCTTCTCTGGTGTCGTTTGAGGCTTATTTTCTGACTGAAGCTTTTATTACACTCAGTGCAGATGAATGGTTTCATTCCTGTGTGGATTCTCTGGTGTTCTGTGAAGTGTACCTTCTGGCTGAAGCGTCTGTTGCACTCAGTGCAGATGAATGGTTTCACTCCTGTGTGGATTCTCCGGTGTTTTGTGAGGCTTGTTTTATGAGTGAAGCTTTTATTACACTCAGTGCAGATAAACAGTTTCACTCCTGTGTGGATTCTCTGGTGGTTGGTGAGGTATTCCTTCTGACTGAAGCTTTTATTACACTCAGTGCAGATGAATGGTTCATTCCTGTGTGGATTCTCTGGTGTTCTGTGAAGTGTACCCTCTGAATGAAGCTTTTATTACACTCAGTGCAGATGAATGGTTTCATTCCTGTGTGGATTCTCTGCTGTTCTGTGAGGTATTGCTTCTGACTGAAGCTTTTATTACACTCAGTGCAGATGAATGGTTTCATTCCTGTGTGGCTTCTCTGGTGTATTGTGAGGTTTCCCTTCTCCTTGAAGCTTTTATTACACTCAGTGCAGATGAATGGTTTCATTCCTGTGTGGATTCTCTGGTGTTTTGTGAGGTTTCCCTTCCGACTGAAGCTTTTATTACACTCAGTGCAGATGAATGGTTTCACTCCTGTGTGGCTTCTCTGGTGTCGTGTGAGGCTTATTTTCTGACTGAAGCTTTTATTACACTCAGTGCAGATAAACAGTTTCACTCCTGTGTGGATTCTCTGGTGGTTGGTGAGGTATTCCTTCTGACTGAAGCTTTTATTACACTCAGTGCAGATGAATGGTTTCATTCCTGTGTGGATTCTCTGGTGTGTGGTGAGGTGTCCCTTCCGACTGAAGCTTTTATTACACTCAGTGCAGATGAATGGTTTCATTCCTGTGTGGATTCTCTGGTGTTGTGTGAGGTTTCCCTTCTGACTGAAGCTTTTATTACACTCAGTGCAGATGAATGGTTTCATTCCTTTGTGGATTCTCTGGTGTATTGTGAGGCTTGTTTTTTGAGTGAAGCTTTTATTACACTCAGTGCAGATGAATGGTTTCATTCCTGTGTGGCTTCTCTGGTGTATTGTGAGTTTTCCCTTCACCCTGAAGCTTTTATTACACTCAGTGCAGATGAATGGTTTCATTCCTGTGTGGATTCTCTGGTGTATTGTGAGGCTTGTTTTGTGAGTGAAGCTTTTATTACACTCAGTGCAGATGAATGGTTTCACTCCTGTGTGGATTCTCTGGTGTATTGTGAGGCTTGTTTTGTGAGTGAAGCTTTTATTACACTCAGTGCAGATGAATGGTTTCATTCCTGTGTGGCTTCTTTGGTGTATTGTGAGTTTTCCCTTCTCCCTGAAGCTTTTATTACACTCAGTGCAGATGAATTGTTTCATTCCTGTGTGGATTCTCTGGTGTATTGTGAGGCTTGTTTTGTGAGTGAAGCTTTTATTACACTCAGTGCAGATGAATGGTTTCACTCCTGTGTGGATTCTCTGGTGTATTGTGAGGCATGTTTTCAGACTGAAGCTTTTATTACACTCACTGCAGATGAATGGTTTCACTCCTGTGTGGATTCTCTGGTGCATTGTGAGGCTTGTTTTCTGACAGAAGCTTTTATTACACTCAGTGCAGATGAATGGTTTCACTCCTGTGTGGATTATCTGGTGTATTGTGAGGCATGTTTTCCGACTGAAGCTTTTATTACACTCACTGCAGATGAATGGTTTCACTCCTGTGTGGATTCTCTGGTGCATTGTGAGGCTTGTTTTCTGACAGAAGCTTTTATTACACTCAGTGCAGATGAATGGTTTCATTCCGGTGTGGATTCTCTGGTGTTCTATGAGGTTTGTTTTATGACTGAAGCTTTTATTACACTCACTGCAGATGAATGGTTTCACTCCTGTGTGGATTCTCTGGTGTACTGTGAGGTTTCCCTTCTCCCTGAAGCTTTTATTACACTCAGTGCAGATGAATGGTTTCATTCCTGTGTGGATTCTCTGGTGTTTTGTGAGGCTTATTTTATGAGTGAAGCTTTTATTACACTCAGTGCAGATGAATGGTTTCATTCCTGTGTGGATTCTCTGGTGTTCTGTGAGGTATTGCTTCTGGCTGAAGCGTCTGTTGCACTCAGTGCAGATGAATGGTTTCACTCCTGTGTGGATTCTCTGGTGTTGTGTGAGGCTTATTTTATGAGTGAAGCTTTTATTACACTCAGTGCAGATGAATGGTTTCATTCCTGTGTGGATTCTCTGGTGTTCTGTGAGGTATTGCTTCTGGCTGAAGCGTCTGTTGCACTCAGTGCAGATGAATGGTTTCACTCCTATGTGGAATCTCTGGTGTTTTGTGAGGCTTGTTTTATGAGTGAAGCTTTTATTACACTCAGTGCAGATGAATGGTTTCACTCCTGTGTGGATTCTCTGGTGTTCTGTGAGGTTTCCCTTCCGACTGAAGCTTTTATTACACTCACTGCAGATGAATGGTTTCATTCCTGTGTGAATTCTCTGGTGTCTGGTGAGGTTTCCCTTCCGACTGAAGCTTTTATTACACTCAGTACAGTTAAGTGGTTTCATTCCTTTGTGGATTCTCTTGTGCATTGGGAGGTTTCTTTTCCAGCAAGCACTTGTACCACTGTCAGCAGAAGTACACAAGCTTTCATTTTTCTGAATTTTCTGGTAGTTTGAGAGGTCTGTCTTTCTGCAAAATACTTTTTCAGGTTTAGTAGTAGTCATTGATTCTTCACCAGTCTGAGGTGTTTTATGATCTGTGAATGTTTCTCTATGGCTGAATTTTTTCTTACATTCAGCACTTGAAACTAGTATCTTTTCTGGGTGGAATTTTGCATTTCTTATAACATTTTCTTCCTGACTGAAGCTGTTGTCACGACTAGAACATGCAGATAATCTCTCATCAGTGTCAATTTTCTGGTATTTTGTAACGCTTCCTTTATTGATAAAGGTCTTCTCATCTACTGTCGTTGTACACACTCTAGTTTCTTTATTATTGTTCTCATGTTTCTCTTTCTTCCTACCGAAATCTTTTCCACCTATACAGTGTGTCTCTCTTATGCATGTTTTCTGCTGTTGCTGTAGTTCTCTCTTTTGACTGAAGGTTTTCCCACAGTCCGTACCTGTATATGGTCTCTCTTCAGTATTGGATCTCTGATGTGATTTCAGAGTTAAATGATCATTAAGGAATATCTCACATCCATCACACAAACATTTCTGAACTCTCATTGGGTTTGTCTGTTCGTCCACTGTTTGTGTGATATTACTGGTACAATGTTCACACGGAGCTGAGCTTCCTGTTGAAGGTTTTTGTTTATTTTGATTTTTTCCCTTTTCTCCCCAGTCAGAACAGGACGAAGTCTCTTCTTTCTCTCTTTCTGATAACATCTTTTCCTCTTCAGGCTTCTCACTGAGCTTCCATTTATGTGTCTCTGCATTACTGTTCTTAGGGTCATCTTTTTCTAAATAAATAAAAAAAGAGCATTGTATAGTACTGTAGGAGAACAGCAGTTTAACGAGTTCAATAAAAAATCTGTATAAATAAATTGTAAAATTTTCCACCCCCTCCCTGTTGGGAATACATTTCCAAGGTAATCACTACCAGGGATGAATACAGAATATATGATTATATTCAAGTTGATATTTAAAAGCACCTTTTGGTCTTTGTACATAGATATCGTTTAGCCCTATAACTGCTCTTTATCAGACAGGCTGCAAGATGCAAGACTAAACCTTCAGGGTGCTTGTTCCCCAGATAAACTAAGTTGGGCGTTAGCTGATCCTGAAGTTCACAGGAAAAGATTCACCATTAGCCAATCATACCTCCCGCTCCCATGTCCCAACTGCCCGCCCTCTTCCCCCCCCCTCGCATCCATGCTCCTCTCTCCCCTGCCCTCCCGCTCCCATGTCCCAACTGCCCGCCCTCTTCTCCCCCCCCAACATCCCTTTTCTTTTTTATTCCTTTTAAATTTACCTCTGTCCGGCAGCGCAGGCGCAGCGTCAGTGAAGGAGGCGGCGCTCCCGACGTGTCTAGCCTTCTCTTCGCTCAGTGCCCCGCCTTCTTCTGACGTCATTTCCTTGACGTCAGAAGAAGGCGGAACACTGAGCGAAGGGAAGGCTAGACATGTCAGGAGCGCCGCCTCCTTCACTGACGCTGTGCTGCCAGACGGAGGTAAATTTAAAAGGACAAGAAAAGAAAAGGGATGTTGGGGGGGAGAAGAGGGCGGCCAATTGAGCAATGGGAGCGGGAGGGCGAGCGAGGTAAGCATGGTGCGGCGGCGCCGCCCCCCAGAGGACGGCGCCCCCCTTCTGTGCTTACCCCGCTTACCGTGTTGGCACAGCCCTGCTGACTGCAAATTCTAACCAATCACCACTAACCTACGCTCGCTCCAACTGCACTATACAAACTATCGCCAACATGAACACTAACAAATTACTCCTAATCATCTATTGTCTCTCCCTAATCCACCATGCACTGACGACTCCTCTCACAGACAATAATCTACCTACAGGACACAAACCATGCACACAACCCAAAAACAATACACCCACCCAAAAGATTAAAAAATGGAATGGAAAACCTACCACCTACGGACACAACCAACAGAAAGGAAAAAAAGGGACAAAACAAACTCAAATACCAGGAGGACAGACAACTAATAAAAATCATCACATCTTCGACCCCAACCGAACCCCACCAACTAATACACATGGGTTATATAAATGTCAGATCGGTAGTTAACAAAACTACAACTCTAACCGATTGGATCACAACAGACAATCTCGATTTCTTATTTATTAGCGAAACCTGGATCCAAGACCTCAAAGAACCCATAATTTTAGAGCTATGCCCTCCAGGGTACAAAATTATCCACTGGACAAGGAATGGAAAAAGAGGAGGAGGCATAGCTATAATCTATAGATCCCAATTCACCGTCACAACAACAGCCGAATCCATGCTTCCCCAACTCGAAATTGCTTCAGTTAGAATCAACCACCCAACCCTACACGACCACCTAAACATTATCCTGTTCTATAGACCACCAGGTAATGTCAGGTTCTCAGGTTCAGAGCCCGGAGCAAACGTGAGCCCTTGGGCTGCTGCCGAGGAGCGACAGCAGCAGGCAAAACCCACCAACCAATGCTGGACAAGCACACCGGCAGGGACTGTAGGCACCGCCCAGCGAGCCGGAACACACAGAGTGGAATCCCCCGGACTGGGGGACACAGGACTGGAACACTGGACTGCAATCCCCAGGACTGGAGGACACAGGGCTGGAACACACACCAGACCGGAACACACTGGATTGGAGCACACTGGACTAGTCCGTACAGCTTCACCTGCGCTTGGCTGTTGCAGGAATTGAGATAGGAATTTGTGATACTTCAGGAGTCAGACAGCACACACCAGAATGAGGGAGAAATCTTCTTTATTTGCCAGCAAACAAAGCAGGACATCAGTTCTAGCTCTCTTCTCTCTCTCTCAGCTCTCTGGATGTTATGGCTTTTGTCTGTCCTCTTCAGCTCTCTTCTCTTCTGTCTGTTCCTTCTGCTCTCTTCCTCTCCTGTTGTCTTCCAGCTTTCTTTCAGCTCTCCTTCCTTTCTTCTGACGTAAACTGCTTCTGCTCCTACTTAAATACTGTTCTATCCCCCTCCTAGCCTTGCCCCCCCTTACTCTCCAATTGGTTAAGGAATAGATTGGTTACCTGGCCTCAACCAATCATTACTTTAAAAATATCAGTTACATAGGTTCCAGACATCCTAAACTGACCTGTGACCTGGGGCCCCTTACACCAGACATTTGGTCTCCAGAACTCTTACATTTCTCATTATGATTGATTTCTCATCTATAGCTTAAACTGGGTTCCCTTAGAGACTAAGAGGCCCAATCTGACATTGGTTATTCTCATATTCCTAATCAGCTTCATACTACCTGCTAGCTGAACTCTGGCATTCATTAAAGGGGTCAAAAGCCAATCTTACTTAATGGCATTCAGGACCATTTCTACATTTACCTACAATTAATCAAGGAGAAGAGAGCTGACTAGTCCTGACCTCTTTCACCTATCAGCTTCCTTCACAGAACTAGCTAAGACCGTAGTTAATTCAAAACACATGTTGGCCTCTTCACTACAGTCTTTGCTTAGAACGTCAGACAAAGAATAATACAGAATTTAGAAAGGTATCCTACATATTAATTACACAGAAAAACATATTCTAAAATAAGCATCCTTATAAGACATATTCTAAATATCAAAAACTTGTAAATACTAATCTATTGCCTCTCTCTCTAAATAGTATTTTCTTCTAAGCATTTTAAACTAATCCTAAACAAACTGCCTGCAATATGCCGGCTCATAATAGAATACATATGTGTTTGCTTAGCAATCCATCAATCACAAGGGTCTTTCTGACCTTTCTAACCCAGCCCGGCAAACGCTAGACTTCTAGTAATTAATTCCAGCCTGCATTCCTTTATCTTGCTTGCAAGGTAAAAAGCTAGAATTCAAACACCACTTTTAAACCCCAGATTTTAACAGAATTAACCCTTAATATGATTTCTCAGAATTATTCTTTGCCCATGGCTGCCTCATTCCCCCCTTTGAGACTAAAATCAGCTTATGCAGAGATAAGTCTCACAACTCAAACTCTGGAGATTATAGTGATCCTAATTAGGAATAGACTTGTGAATCACCATTACCCTACTTGTTAAGGTCCGACGGCATACTGCCGAAGCACATGAGGCCAGGAAACAAAACAAAAACCCTGCTAAAACTAAGACTATTAGGGAAATGAACAAGGGACGTATCCAGGAGGTCAATGACCACCACCAGGAGGTAAGGTCTAATCCTCCTCGGTAATCCTCCACATTAAGGCTAGCCAACTGTAGGACTTTATCCATGGCATGCCTAACTACATGCGTTGTAGGAGTATTTGCTGTGATCTCACCCACCCTGTGTGCATATGAGAGCACCTTTACAGCCAAAATGGACGCTGCAACCTTTCACCTATATGTCTGACTACCAACTGTGCAGAAGTCAGAATTTCAGCTTGTAATAGACTTACTGAAGCCTGCACCACCTTCAAGGTCACTCTGTATCGGGGGAGAATGCATGTCCCTGAGGGAGAGGGAGAGAGCGTACGAGATAAGACGGACAAAGGAAGCTTCATACAGATGCTGGGAGTACATGGTGGGATTATTTCTGATTGGCTCCCAGAAAACTGATTGATCTGAGAAGCGGGAACAGAAGTTAGTTAGTTCCTGAGAGAAGAAGAAGAGAGAAGAACAGAAGAGGAGAACACTTGCATTTCTGCAAGCACCTGATTTACCTGAGAGACTTACTGATAATACCTGGCAAAGCTTTTCCCCAGATTACAGCTGTCTACAGGATCTATACTGCGTCTGTATCATCTGTGGCTGATCAAGACAAGTGCATCACCTGAGCTTGTGGGACCTCGCTGAGACCTTCGGCTGAGGTATCGGAAGGAATCTGATCTGGTGACCAGGACGGTGAGATCATAGTTTACTTCCTTCAGGCTGGGTTAGATAATTAGTCTGTGCTCGGACCCATCAGATGTGTGACGTCAGGATTTATGATCTCTAGTTGCTGTTAGCCTAGTATAAGATTTGTGTGGTAATCATTAGGATCTTGGTCTTGTGTTTATCTGTCATTACAGATTAGCCAATAGGATAATCATAGTTTCTCTATATTTTTGGTATCATTGTGCATGTAATCAGGAATTGCTGATGCTATAGGCTGATAAGAGTTTCTATATTTTTGTATATAACGCTGTATAAATAAACTAATATATTCCATTGGTCTGTCTGTTATTTTCCATGCAGCTAATGTTGGGCAGAGGCCACGCCCCCTAGACATAAGCGAGTACATAGGTAGGAATTGGCCTCTTACAAAATATATATATAACCACCTACAAATTGGGGCTCTCGCCCGGGATGGTTGGTGCAAGAATATCAGAAGTTAAAACTTTTCTGGGGCTTTTCAGAAAGCTGGCTTAGCTCTCTGTTTCTTTTTGCACGAACTGCAGATTTACCCTAGCTGACGGCAGACTTTGTTTATACAGCTGTGTTTTATTGCTGTAATTGGTTGACAGATTTATTACTCTGAGCTCCAAAAGAGAAAGAAACGGTTTCTCTAACTCTCTGGAAGGAAAACAGGGTGTGTTTAGTCTTTAACATGGCGACCGGCACTGTTGGCACATTGCCTGAAATTCTTCTGAGTGAACAGGAGAGGGGCGTGCTTAAAATATTACTGCCACTCTCTCATAGTAAGGCGAAACCAGCTCCTCCTACAGTAGAGTCTGTACGTGCTTTATTTGGTAGCAGGTCACCGAATAGCTCAGAAGCATATGCTACGGTTTTAAATACAATTATAAAAGAGAAACAGCATTTGTCACAATGGATGCTTTGTGAACTGGGCGTGTCTCTTTTGGCAGTTAAAGACTCTTTGATGAATGAGATAAGACAGGTATCTGTACCTCTAACAGATCGCATAGCGGAGTTGCAGTTAGATTTGTCCCAGACTAGGGAAACTGTCCAGGAGCGAGACAGTGAGTTAGCTGCATTACGAGTTGATTTACAGACTGCCAAATCTGCTTTAGCAGGGACCAATGTAAGCCCCGCCCCACCTGACTCCTCTGAAGAGATTTGTACGGAGTGCCAGACACTGTATGATAAGTGTAAAACTTTGCAGTGTGACCTAACTGATTGTGAAGCACTTAATTACACATTAAAGCAGGAAATTGCCCAGTACCTCGTGTCTTTTGATTCGTTGC
This sequence comes from Microcaecilia unicolor, assembly GCF_901765095.1. Lineage (NCBI taxonomy): Eukaryota > Metazoa > Chordata > Amphibia > Gymnophiona > Siphonopidae > Microcaecilia > Microcaecilia unicolor. The sequence goes on along the minus strand of NW_021963511.1, from coordinate 42,664 downwards.
AAGAGAAATTTTCTCGTTTGACTGATGCATTACACAACCAGATTAGGGAAACAGATAAGTTGCAGACATTAAATCGGGAGCTAAAACAGGTCTCAGAAGGTGTTCAGAGTGAGTTGCGCAGGGAGCTAGTGACCACCCAAGAACAATCTGTGTCTGTGTTTCAAGATTGGCACGCAGCCAAGCTAGAGGTGGCGGAGTTAAAAGAGAAGCAGGAGACAGTCTCACTGCAATTACAATGTACAGTGAAGGACAGAGATTCATTGTCTAAAGCATTAGATGAGTGCACGGTAAAGATTTCCACAATGCAGCAAGAGCTTACGCACATGGCGCAGGAAGAAGTACCGTATACCTTAGAGTTCCCCGACAGTTTTGCTGTGGGTCACCCAAGCCCAGCTCCCGAAATGAACCGTTACGTGAGCCGGGAGGGACCCGAGTTAAACACACCCATTGGGGGCATGGCTTCGGCTCTTTCCCGCCCCTCTGTACAATCCAGCCCCATAGTGGCTGGTGAACGAAGCAGCAGACCCGAGACAGTGACACACCCACTGGGGGCACGGGTCCAGGGACTGCCTGCTGAAATCATCAGCTCACTTGGTCAGGTGCCTAGCTCAGGGCCTCAGCCTTCGGCAGATCCACCCAGTTTTAGCGATACACCTGCCCCGAGGTTCTCTACACCTGGTAGTGATCAGCGGCACTTCAAGCCGGAACCCAAGAAAGGAATGTCTATGGAGAGGCAGGCATATGTTATAAAGATGCTACGCACCGTAATAGCGCCTTTTAAAGCGTCTGCCTCGGTATCCATAGAAACCCATCTTAAGGCAGTGCATGAACTCCTGCAGACCATGCACGTCTCTGCTGAGGATGACATCAGAGCCCTCCTCAAATGGACCTTTAGTACCGAGTGCCATGAAGTTCTAGATTTGATCATGTCCGATAACCCCGCTCTACGGTCAGTGGAGCAAGCCTTAGCGAAGCGCTACGGTCTCTTTGCCAACTCTCTTGAAGCTAAGCGTGCAGCGTATACTATTAGTTGTAATCCGGAGGAGAGTCCGCGGGAGTGGGCCCATCGCTTGAAGCGTGCCTTTTACCAAGGGGGGGTGCCGCCTGATTCTAAAGATCTTGAATTTGGTGATTTCAGGGAACTTTTTATACAGGGTCTGCCTGATCCGATAAAGATTCCCTTGGCAGGAAAAAACGCAGAACCCTATTCCAGCCTTCTGAAACAGGCTGAAGGAATTTTTGAAATCGGCCGCGCCAAGCCCATCGCAGAGACTCCGAAACCGGCGTCCAAGAGTCGCAACAGGGTGATACCACCCACCGTTTGTGCGGTCACTTCCACGCTTGCTCTGGAAAACAAAGCGCCGAGACCAATTACACCGCCGGGCTCTCAGGCCCTGCCGCGGGATGCAGCGCCCCCTATTGCACAGGAGGGACAGCAACACCCTAAAAAGAAGTGGAATGCAGAGAAGATCCGCGCTATGCAAGCTCAGCTGGACCAATTGCTGGCAAGATGTTCAATCACGGAGTCTAGCAATGTACCTAAGACACCACCATCTCATAAAAAGGTCAAATTCCAGAAGCAGAAGGACCAGTCTTCTAGACCGCCGACCCCTCCAGGGCTTAGTGTTAAATCTGTTGAGGTGGAACAGCCATCCTCTTCGGAGGAAGAACAAGCATGACTAGACGTGGCCACAAAACCTGTTACCGCAAGCGTCCCCACTGTCCACGTGGATGCGTTGTCGCCCATCAGTGAGGAGTCCCCCGTGAACCATGCTGCGTCTCAGCCCTCGAACCCGGAAGGGCCTCTTTCAAAAGACTCATCCCAGGAAGTCAGGTATTTTCTAGGTAAGCTTATATCTAAAGGTTACAGATATACCGTGGAGTTGTTAATTCAACAAGTACTTTCCTGTGAAGGTCTCCTGGATACAGCCTCAGAGGTGACTTTGGTCACCCAGGGCCTGTTTCAGAAACTAGAGGCATCTCTAGGGGGGGGTCAGGATGTGCTGCATGTCACACCGTGCGACTTGTCACTGGTGGCCTATGGCAATCAAAGTATTGGAACTGTGGGACAGGTTTGGCTATCTTTACAGCTTGGACAGATGACCGTCAGGCACCCTGCCATCATCACTACCAGCGAGGGTGAAGAATTTCTGATTGGAAATGACCTTTTGAAGAGATTTCGGCCTGTTTTGGATTATGACGAGGAAACGATCTGGTCTAAAGTCACTCGACCCCTTAAATATGTGCGAGGGAGATACTGGCGTACAGTCGGTGATGCCAACTCTGTGGAGCTACAGGACACTCCCCTGCGGACTGATCTCCGGTGTTCCGCGGATCCGCCCATGCGGGAGCCTCCGTTGACAGAGGCATCAAAAGGGGGTCAGAAGCATGAAGAGCTGGTGCAACAAGCGGACCATCTAGAGATTGTTTCACAGGACTCAGCATCACTTGAAATCTCATCTCCTATCCCTGGTCCTGATTTTGCTCATCCTTGCAAGGTGACTGTCATCACCCAGAAAGGTGATGAATTCACCATACCAGTTCAAGTGGCTAACACCCAATTGCTTCAAGCTACTTTACTGTTCACTAGTGATCTCTCCTACATCAGTGACTCGTTGTACAGCCAAATTCGTAAGTCTGTACAACTTCCCTTCAGCAGATGTTCCTCTACTTCGGTACAGGTACCGGGACAAGGCTCCAAGCCGCTTGACGGAATATGTGGCCTTCCCTTGACTGTGGGAAAGAAGACATTCACTCACCACTTCTCTATTGTCCGGGGCTTGAGGGAACCCTTATGTTTGGGGTCAGATTGCCTTGCACGACTGGGAGTTTATGTGGACCTGGTGAATCTAGTCCTGTGGAGTAGAATGCAGAACAACCCAGTGGAACTTGAACCTACGGCTGTTTGTTTGAAGTCTGGACAGACCATTCCCCAGGTCTGTGAGGTAGTCTGTGACAAGGATGTAACCATTCCAGGAAGAGTTCGGGATTTTTCCCTCAAGCTTCGCCTCGCCCAAGGACAACGTCTGCTGGATGATGTAGTGTTCTTTAACCCACATGCCCACTTTCGAGATCTTGGATTGGCAATTGGTGTTCTGCCATGTTTGGAAGTCACCGGTACCACCTTATACCTGTTGGTCACAAATCCACAGTCTGCTGAAGTGGAGCTATCTGCTGGAGATTCTGTTGGCTTTCTGGTTGGCCAGTCCTTCCATGATGTCGAGGTAAGTTTGCCTATTCTTGGCAGGCTGCCTTCCTCTTGGGACACCTGCCAGGGGGGGGAGACGACTGACAGTTGGTTTACCTCTCCCAGGGGCCTCGTATCTCTCGAGTTTGTTTGGCCCTATGATGCGACGTGTGCTCAGGTACAGGTGGAAGATGACTTCTTGTTTCTGTCCAGGGAAATGTCTGTACCTCAGAAGCCTCGAAGGGTGAATGCTGTGGAAACCTCAACCTTGCAGGAGGACATTGAAGAACAGGTGGAAATTTCATCCAACCAACCTTTCTCAGAGTTTGATGCTATGGTGAAAGAGCAAGTGGAACAGGCTGATGCTTGTACTACTCACATTGAGATGATGACAGGTAGGGAAATGACATTACCAATTCATTTGTTGTACAGGACTAATGATGTGAACTTGTCCAGTGCTACCTCCACTCATGAATATGTCACCCAGTTGCGTAAGCATTTGCAAAGTGCCTTTGCCTTTGCTCAGAAAAATTTGGAAAGTAGCGCTAGAGGTAGAAAAGCCTATTATGATCAAGGGACTACCTCTAAAGAATACCAAATTGGCGACAAGGTATTCTACTTCAATTTTGCCAGAAACAAGGTTAAAGAAAGGAAGTTTCTGCCTAGTTGGCGTGGTCCATTCCCAATAGTGGAAAAAGCTTCACCTGTGGCTTACCAAATTTGCCTCAAGAAAAATTCTCAAGGTGAAGATAACCTTAAGTGGGTCCACATCAATCAGTTGAGACCATGTCACCCCAGTCATTTGGTTCCAGATACATGCATTGTTGAAATGACACAAACTAACCATGAAGCAGAATAGCTTCGTCTTCTTTTGTTTTTCAGCTACAAAGAAAAAAAAACAAAACCTTGAAGATCCGGTGCAGTTGCCTAACAGATTGATCCTGTTTCCGTTCCTGATGTCGTTCTTCAAGATGTTCCTGACGCCCTGCTTCCTAATCCATTGGTGGTTTTCAACATCCCTTCCCCTTGTTCCTCATGATTTCCATTGTTTAGTCATGACTGTTGGAGTTTTTCTTTGGCCAAGAATCATTCTTCGTGTTGGGGGGAATTGTTTGATTTTATTTTTATTTCAACCGATCCAGTGTTCCTGACAGTGAAGTTTTGGATGTGTGTTTGTTTGTTTGTTTTTGGGACATTTCATTGACTTTCTTTTTGAACTGTGTCCAATGCTTATGTTTGAAGACTTTCTTCATCATCACCATTACGTGGACCATTTTGTTCCTGTTTGATGTCTTCTTGATGTGAGAAGTTGTCCATTCACACCTCATTATTCATCACGGTCCACCCTATTGACTATGGTTTGGACATTATGTCGTTTTACAGTCTAAAGACTCTCATATCATTGACTTTGTTAGACTTTGTGGAGGTCACCCATGAGTAATTCTCCACGATGCAACAGTTTTAGTCTCCTATCATATTAAGGACTGATTTGCTTATGCTTTGCCATGCATTTTATAATAGTATGATAATTGATTTTGATTATGTTTTCATGTGGTAGGACATAACTGCTAACACCCCATGCGGGTTCTATTATTCAGTATTTTGCTGTATTAGCATTTGTGATTTCCTTGTGAACATTATTTTGCTTAATTGAACTGTTTGAAGAGCGTTAGTTTGCATTAGTTGAGATTTACTTTGAAACTTTTTGTAGTTTTGACCATGAAGTTTGTACCTGAATCCTGACTGAACTGTCTGGCTTATTTTTGTAGTTAGGTTGGAGAAGGCCTTTACTCCTTTGTAGTAATTTCCATCTCCAAGGGGGGGAATCTGTAGGAGTATTTGCTGTGATCTCACCCACCCTGTGTGCATATGAGAGCACCTTTACAGCCAAAATGGACGCTGCAACCTTTCACCTATATGTCTGACTACCAACTGTGCAGAAGTCAGAATTTCAGCTTGTAATAGACTTACTGAAGCCTGCACCACCTTCAAGGTCACTCTGTATCGGGGGAGAATGCATGTCCCTGAGGGAGAGGGAGAGAGCGTACGAGATAAGACGGACAAAGGAAGCTTCATACAGATGCTGGGAGTACATGGTGGGATTATTTCTGATTGGCTCCCAGAAAACTGATTGATCTGAGAAGCGGGAACAGAAGTTAGTTAGTTCCTGAGAGAAGAAGAAGAGAGAAGAACAGAAGAACAGAAGAGGAGAACACTTGCATTTCTGCAAGCACCTGATTTACCTGAGAGACTTACTGATAATACCTGGCAAAGCTTTTCCCCAGATTACAGCTGTCTACAGGATCTATACTGCGTCTGTATCATCTGTGGCTGATCAAGACAAGTGCATCACCTGAGCTTGTGGGACCTCGCTGAGACCTTCAGCTGAGGTATCGGAAGGAATCTGATCTGGTGACCAGGACGGTGAGATCATAGTTTACTTCCTTCAGGCTGGGTTAGATAATTAGTCTGTGCTCGGACCCATCAGATGTGTGACGTCAGGATTTATGATCTCTAGTTGCTGTTAGCCTAGTATAAGATTTGTGTGGTAATCATTAGGATCTTGGTCTTGTGTTTATCTGTCATTACAGATTAGCCAATAGGATAATCATAGTTTCTCTATATTTTTGGTATCATTGTGCATGTAATCAGGAATTGCTGATGCTATAGGCTGATAAGAGTTTCTATATTTTTGTATATAACGCTGTATAAATAAACTAATATATTCCATTGGTCTGTCCGTTATTTTCCATGCAGCTAATGTTGGGCAGAGGCCACGCCCCCTAGACATAAGCGAGTACATAGGTAGGAATTGGCCTCTTACAAAATATATATATAACCACCTACAGCGTCCTATTTATGACAATAGTACAGCACTCTGAAGAATTTAACACTGTGCAGAGACCACCCTGGGCTGCAAAGAGGTAGTCAAGACCCATACGATTATACCGAGAAACTATACTTAATTCATTAATTTGATCCTGCAATGCATTGACTACCACATTCAGCTCATGAACTAAAACATGAAGTAGGGACTGAAGTCTCCGAGTAGCCATACCTAGTTCAGTAATACCCGCTACCGGGCCTCCAATTGGAATCCAGGCCGTGGCAGAAAGGGCTACAAGTCTCTTTTTAGTCAGAGGATAAGTAGAATTGATATACTGGAGGGCTAATTCAATCGCCTCATCCTCTGTGGCAACGGAGGAGGGTAAGGACAAAGCCTCTCGCTTAGAACGGTGCGGGGATAGTGGCTTAAGAGGAATAACTTTAGGAAAATAATTCAAGGTTACCAATACACAAAAATCATATGTGGAGGGAAGAATCATGTGGAGGACATTATCACAGAGCCAGTAATGACCAAGGAGAGGGTGAGGAAAGTTCCCAATAAATGTTGGCTCAGGCTGGACAAGGTACTTAGGGTGCCCATAATGCGAGCCCCTATCCCAGGGGGAACGAAGACGAAATGGAGACTTTGCACACCATAGGCGCCAATCCCCAATTGTGACAGGCTGCTCATTTGTTAGTAACTCTTCATACCCCGGGGACTTATGAAAGTAGAAAATAAGCTTGGACACTATAGTCTTCTCAGTGGTACGCTTAGGAGCCAGATAATCACCTGGGTCATAATCTGCAGGTACGGTAGCAGGGCACATAGGAGTACCTGGAGAAACTACCCACACAGATTCTCCTTTTTCTGGGAGAACATTAGTATAGTTACAGGGAATGGGAAGAACAGTTGAGATGTTTCTTGTTAAACAAAACACTCCAGAAGCTGGATAGGGAGACGTAAAAACTGGCCTTAGAGAAGAGTCAGAGGGGGAAGTAGCATTATAAAAGGACCACCAAGTATAATCCTGGCTCCAAGGACCTGAACTCGAAAAGTAGGGAGGTATAAGAGCTGGGAGTTGCACAGGGACAGGAACAGCTGGGACATCTGTGGTATAAGGAGAAAATCGGGAACACACAATACAAGGGGAAGTAATCTTTGCCTGGCTAATTAGTTCCTGGACAGAGTGTAACCAAAGGTTGGAGCGAGTTGGGGTATTAGAAACAAGGAGGCAAGGAGTAGAAAACAACAAAAGCATCCAAACTACTAACATTTTCTTTCTTCCTAATCTAAAACAAATACAGCAAACTAATTAAGCAATAATATTTCAACAGTCTGTGCTAATCACAGATTACTCTCATATAATGTTCTCAGTCTTTGAGTTCTTATACCAGTTGGGATAGACCCTCAACTGACAAGGATCAAGCTTTCAAATTCCAAGAAAGCCAGAATCTGGGCAAGAAAGAGTCTCAGTGTGAAGCCGAAGTTCAGCCGCTCCTGCAGTATGCAGTTGACCCTTCTTTTCAGCTAGTAGATTCTTTGGTTCGGGTCAGGCGCAACTTCAATGGCTCCGCTGGATCACTTTCTGCTCTCCACTGTCTAGGCTCCGTCTGATCCGTGCTGGGCTCAGTCTGGTCAGCAGACTTAATTCGAGACCAATGGACCCATGGAGTAATCCCTGCGACCTTCACAGCTGCAGGGGTAGAAAGCAAAACAGTAAAAGGTCCTTTCCATCGGGGCCCCAAAGGCTGGAGCCTCCAGTCTTTCACCCAAACTCTATCCCCTGGCAGGAAGGAATGTACCTGAGCCTGGAAGGGGACAGGGTTTATTTCTCTCACATAAGACTGAAGCTCAGAAATTATCTTGCCCAAGAGGGCTACCTGCTCCTGCACCTGGGCAGACCCTAAAATCCCTATGTCTCCCTTAATTCCCTGCAAAATGGCTGGGGGCTTCCCATACACAATTTCAAAGGGAGAGAGGGCTGTTCCTTTAGTTGGAGTGCATCGGAGGCGGAAGAGGGCTAGTGGCAGTGCCTGTGGCCATTTCAGTTGGGTTTCCTGACAAATCTTTGCTAGGCTATTTTTCAAGGTTCTGTTTGCTCGCTCAACCTGCCCTGAACTCTGGGGACGATAGGCACAATGCAATTTCCAGGTAATGCGCAATGCGCGGGACAGGGCCTGAAGTGTAGCTTCAACAAAGGCGGGACCATTATCTGAACCTATGGCAAGGGGCAATCCATACCTGGGGATGACATCCCTAAGGAGGGCTCGAGCTACTTCTGTGGCTTTCTGAGTGACTGTAGGATATGCTTCCACCCACCCAGAGAAGGTACAGACCATGACCAAGAGATATCGGAGCCTACCGCTCCTGGGCATTTCTGTGAAGTCTATAACTAGGGACTCAAAGGGTGTTAGTCCTCTAGACTGAACTCCTGGTGGAATACGGGGTCCCTGACGAGCATTATTCTGGGCACAGAGAGTACATCGGGCAGAGGCAGTGGCAACCAGACTATCCAATCCTTCCAGCACCACTACTCGATTGAGTAGACGGGCTAGTGCTGTTTTCCCTAAGTGTGATAGGTCATGAGCTTGAGACACTACAGGCCAAGCTAGGTGGCGTGGCACCAGAACTCTGGTATCAGGGAGATGTAACCAGCCATCAGGTCTCCTTACTGCACCTTCCTCTTGAGCCCATCTCTCTTCCATTTGGGTATACATAGGTGTCCATTCTTGCAATCGAATTTGGAACAGGGGAGTCACAGTACTTGCTGGGGGTCCTCGAGCAGCTTCCTTGGCCACCCGATCAGCATGGCGATTCCCTCGGGCCACTGGAGTATCTATTCTTTGGTGTCCCCTACAGTGAATGACAGCTACCTTCTTGGGGGCCCAAACAGCCTCTAGCAGCTGAAGTATTTCAGGTCCATACTTAACAGGTTGGCCTGCAGCATTTATGAGTCCCTTTTCCTTATACAAAGCTCCATGAGCATGTAGGGTTGTGAAGGCATACTTAGAATCAGTATAAATGTTGGTTACCAGTCCTGCTGCTAGCTCCAGAGCTCGTATGAGGGCCACAAGTTCTGCTTTCTGGGCTGAAGTTCCTTGGGGCAGGGCTCTTGCTTCTATCACCTTGTCCTCTGTCACCACAGCATAGCCTGCCAGTCGCTTAGAGTTCTCCACATAACTGCTTCCATCTGTGAAATAAATTACATCTGGGTCCCTCCACGGAACATCTTTAAGATCTGGTCGACTGGAGTACACTTCATCCATAGTTTGGATACAATCATGATCCGGTGGTCCCTCAGATGCTGGCAAAAGAGTAGCAGGATTGAATGTAGCCACTGTTTCCAGGTGTATCCGTGGATTCTCACACAAACTAGCTTGGTACTTAACCATACGGTTATTTGTAAACCAGTGGTTGCCCTTATACTCCATGAGGGTGAGAACTGCATGGGGGACTTTAACAACCAGTTCTTGCCCCAAGGTCAACTTATCAGCTTCCTGGACCAGTAAGGCTGTTGCTGCAATGGCCCTCATGCAGGCTGGCCATCCTTTAGCCACTCCATCCAGCTGTTTAGACAGGTATGCAACAGGCCTCTGCCAGGATCCCATCATCTGGGTCAGCACACCCAGAGCAACCCCCTGTCGCTCATGGACATACAGTGAGAAAGGTTTCTCCACATCAGGAAGGCCTAACGCAGGGGCTTGGAGTAGGGCTTTCTTTATAGCAATGAAGGATTGTTGAGCTGTAGGTCCCCATTCAAATGGTTCCTTTTCACCCCCCTTTGTGGCTTGGTAAAGGGGTTTCGCCATCAATGCAAAATTTGGAATCCAAATTCTACAGAATTCGGCTGCTCCCAGAAATTCCCTAACTTCTCTTCTGGACTTGGGTTGGGGAATTGCAGCAACTGCTTGCTTCCTACTAGCATCCAGTCTCCGACTTCCCTGGGAAATACAGAAGCCCAGATACTTCACTTCTGACTGACAAAGTTGGGCCTTTGAGCGTGAGACCTTATAGCCTGCATCCAAGAGTAGCTCCAGCAATTCTCTAGTAGCCTCAAAACACTCTTCCTGGGTCACTGCTGCAATCAGGAGGTCATCTACATACTGGAGTAAAACTCGCCTGGAAGGCTCAGATTTAAAAGTCTTAAGGTCTTGCCCTAGGGCTGTCCCAAAAATAGTGGGGGAATTCTTGAACCCCTGTGGCAGGCGGGTCCATGTATACTGAAGCTTCCTTCCTGTTACTGGGTTTTCCCATTGAAAGGCAAAAAGCAATTGACTGGCGGGGGCCACCCGAATACAAAAGAAGGCATCTTTTAGGTCTAGTGTCGTGAAATGGGTAGCTCCAGAAGGTATCAATCCTAGCAGGACATATGGATTAGGCACTACAGGGTGTAATGAGATAGTGGATTTGTTGACCACTCGTAAGTCTTGGACTGGCCGGTAGTCCTCAGTCCCTGGCTTCTGAACTGGCAATAGTGGCGTATTCCATGGAGACTGGCAAGGACGAATAATTCCATGGGATAACAAACGATTCAGATGTGCTTGAATCCCTTCCAGAGCCTTTCGGGGAATTGGGTATTGGCGAAGATGGATTGGCCGGGCACTTGGGAGTAAATCTACATGAACAGGAGGAATATTTCGGGCCAACCCTGGGGGATTATCTTCTGCCCATACCCCTCTGACTTGAAAGCTATCTGCCAGGGGTAGGTCAACTTGGCCATGCGACTGATGCAGCCGCCATTCTTCTTCAAGAGGGCAGCAGAAACTCAATATACCCTTAGGGCTGGATATCGGGGGCCGAAAGGAGACTGAAGTCTGGCCATCAGAATCAAAGGAAATTTGGGCCCTAAGCTTGGACAGCAGGTCTCGGCCTAACAAAGGGATTGGACAGTCTGGCATATACAGGAATTCATGAGTGACTGTGTGTGAGCCTAATTGGCATCTACGGGTCGTCAGGAAAGGCCTCCGGTTCTGCACCCCTGTGGCACCCACCACTCGGACAGTTTTTCCAGACACAGGCGCTAATCGCTCCGTTACAACAGAATGTTCAGCTCCTGTATCAATCATGAATGGAATTGAGCGGCTCCCTATAGTTAGCTTGACCATAGGTTCCTGGGAGCCCAGTTTGTAGGAACCCGGTCTGTCCTATTCGTCCCATTCTGCCATCTCAGCTATCCCGATGATGTCAGATTCAGGAGGCTCATATCTTCCCTCTCGAACTCGGCCTCGGCTTCCTCGATCTCCTGGTCCCCTTCTCAGTCCCTGGCGCCTCTGGGGGCATTCATCTTTCCAGTGCCCTCTTTCCTTACAATAGGCACACTGATCCCTCTCCAATCTTGGTCTGGGATTCTCCCCCCTTGGCCGGGATTGATTGAAGGAATCTCGGGGCCTGGCTGGTGGTCCGGGGTCCCACTTTGGCTTCCCATTAGCTAGAGGTCGACCTCGATTAAGGGTGGAATTAGTAATGGCTGCCGCTAAAAGGTCGGCCTTCTTCTGCATCTTCCGGTCAGCCTCTCGGCGCACCTCCTGATCTCTATTAATGAAAACCTTGGTTGCGATCTCAATTAGCTGGGTGGTATTCATCCCTGCGAATCCCTCCTGACGCTGCAACTTCTTCCGGATATCTGGCATACTCTGGGCCACCAATGCGCTATTCACCATTCTCTGGTTTTCTAGGGCTTCAGGGTCAAATGGGGTGTATGTTCTGTAGGCTTCAATTAGTCGCTCTAGAAAGGCCCCAGGGGATTCAGTTGCCCCTTGGAGAATTTCAGAGACCTTTGCTAGATTAATGGGCCTCTTTATGCCTTTCCTCATACCTTCCAGCAAGTCCCGGCAATAGCCAGACAACAGTTCATAGTGCTGCCCATCATTTGGATCCCAATCTGGAGCTGCGCGAGGAAACCGAGCTCTAACCCATCCCTCTGGGTCCTGTGTCCCCCCGGGGACACGCTCTCGCGTGATGGCCTCAGCATTTTGCAAAATCTTCCGCCTTTCCTCAGTTGTGAAGAGGGTCAGGAGAAGTTGTTGACAATCAGTCCAGGTTGGGTTATGGGTGGCCATAATGCTAGCCACTAGGTCCACCACTGCCTGAGGCTTTTCAGTATAAGAGGGGTAATGCGTCTTCCAATTCAGGAGATCGGTGGTTGTGAAGGGTACATACTGATAGGCCTGTGCCTGTATAACCTGACCCTCATTATTAGGATTCGGTCGAGTGATGGTTACCTGTCGGAGTGGCAGAACTCTCGAGGAGGTGGGAATGGAACCTGAGGTAGAGCTAGGAGCTACCCTCCTATCATGCTCAAAAGTAATTGCAGCGGGTCTAACCCATTCAGTGGAGGTAGGTTGAACCCCTGAGGGATGGGGAGGGGTACTCATAGACTGAGAGGTGGTCACAGGTGATTCAGTCCATTGAAAGGGATGCCGGGCCCCTAATGAATAGGTAGGGGTATTAGAGGGAGAGGCTGGGCTGTCAGGAGTTGAGGAGTCAGGGAGTGGAACCCAAAGCGGGTCTTCAGAGGTTAACAGGAGAGGATGTGGCAGAGAAGGGTAGAGGCCAGGTGAAAAGTCCAACCTAGGGTGTGGCAGGTTTTGCACAGGAGGGGAAGAACTATCCGGAGAAGCCTGTGCTGGAGAAACTTGGGCTGGGCGGCGTGGATCTCTAGGGGTGGCACGGAACCCCAACAATGGGCCATAAGGTGGTGGCTCAAGGTCTGAGGGGTCATCAGAGAGTATGGGTTTCTCAGACAGGGTAGGGGCGGAAGCCACCGATTGGGTGGTAGGCTTCCTGGGGCTCTTTCCCTCTTCTAGTTTAGATTTTCTAATCTTTCTTTGAACACGACCTAACATGAATTTTACTGGGGATCCCATATAAGTTTTTAACCACGAGGGAGGGTCAGTCACAAGGCTGTCCCAGGAATCTATATAAGGGAGTTGTTCAGAATATTCTGGTTCTCCTACAACTATGCTGTAGACCTTCCGGATTACTTCAATATCTAAGCTGCCACTAGGGGGCCACCCCACTCCCATAGATGGCCACTCAACTTCACACAAGGTTCTTAAAGTACTTGAGCTTAAAGTCTGTCCATAGTCATTAATTAAAAATCCTTTTTTGAAGTTCTTAAGCATACAATCTAGGGGGGTAGCAATTTGTCTAGATGATGTCCCACCCATAATGCTTACAGTTACAACACACAAAAGGGAGGGAGTTTTTGGATTTGCGGTAAGGGGTCCGCAGATCCGGAAACAAAAGGGTAGAACAAACAACAATCGCTTCCTTCCGTTGCTGGTCAATTGAACTCGCGTTAATTGAAAACGCAGCTATAAGAAGTCCGCACTCAGTTAATCATTCACGCATCACACATTCCATACAGAAAATCCCACCCAACAATTTCAGATTTCTCAGATACAGATAAGCTCAAGCGGTTTCGCTTCTAATCTCCACTAGACTAGAAGGTACTAGGGCCTTCGCTGAGAGTTGATCAGGCTCTCCTTCCCCCAATTTTTGAGGGGCTGGTTTACAACTTTCTAGCTAGAATTATAATACAGAATACAGAATACATACCCGGCGAATGTTCTCCAGTCAGTTGGGTGCTGGGATTAATGCAGGATTCAGAATCCCACCGCTGCCACCAAGAATTGTTGCAGGAATTGAGATAGGAATTTGTGATACTTCAGGAGTCAGACAGCACACACCAGAATGAGGGAGAAATCTTCTTTATTTGCCAGCAAACAAAGCAGGACATCAGTTCTAGCTCTCTTCTCTCTCTCTCAGCTCTCTGGATGTTATGGCTTTTGTCTGTCCTCTTCAGCTCTCTTCTCTTCTGTCTGTTCCTTCTGCTCTCTTCCTCTCCTGTTGTCTTCCAGCTTTCTTTCAGCTCTCCTTCCTTTCTTCTGACGTAAACTGCTTCTGCTCCTACTTAAATACTGTTCTATCCCCCTCCTAGCCTTGCCCCCCCTTACTCTCCAATTGGTTAAGGAATAGATTGGTTACCTGGCCTCAACCAATCATTACTTTAAAAATATCAGTTACATAGGTTCCAGACATCCTAAACTGACCTGTGACCTGGGGCCCCTTACACCAGACATTTGGTCTCCAGAACTCTTACATTTCTCATTATGATTGATTTCTCATCTATAGCTTAAACTGGGTTCCCTTAGAGACTAAGAGGCCCAATCTGACATTGGTTATTCTCATATTCCTAATCAGCTTCATACTACCTGCTAGCTGAACTCTGGCATTCATTAAAGGGGTCAAAAGCCAATCTTACTTAATGGCATTCAGGACCATTTCTACATTTACCTACAATTAATCAAGGAGAAGAGAGCTGACTAGTCCTGACCTCTTTCACCTATCAGCTTCCTTCACAGAACTAGCTAAGACCGTAGTTAATTCAAAACACATGTTGGCCTCTTCACTACAGTCTTTGCTTAGAACGTCAGACAAAGAATAATACAGAATTTAGAAAGGTATCCTACATATTAATTACACAGAAAAACATATTCTAAAATAAGCATCCTTATAAGACATATTCTAAATATCAAAAACTTGTAAATACTAATCTATTGCCTCTCTCTCTAAATAGTATTTTCTTCTAAGCATTTTAAACTAATCCTAAACAAACTGCCTGCAATATGCCGGCTCATAATAGAATACATATGTGTTTGCTTAGCAATCCATCAATCACAAGGGTCTTTCTGACCTTTCTAACCCAGCCCGGCAAACGCTAGACTTCTAGTAATTAATTCCAGCCTGCATTCCTTTATCTTGCTTGCAAGGTAAAAAGCTAGAATTCAAACACCACTTTTAAACCCCAGATTTTAACAGAATTAACCCTTAATATGATTTCTCAGAATTATTCTTTGCCCATGGCTGCCTCAGGCCACTACCCCCCCACCCCCCAAGGGTTGAGCCCTTGGGTTCGAGTGGCCGGCAGGACTTACCGGATACCGGATGACCCAGGGACCAGGACTGGAAACAGAAGAGACAGCAGTGCTCCAAGGAACTGGACTAACCAGGGCACTCCTAGGCCTACACTAACAAAAGGACTTCCTAAGCCCTATACTAACAAGCTAAACACAAAACTAACAAGCATTGTAAGCACTACTCTAGCAAGCTAAATACAAAACTAACAAGATGCTTCTTAAGCACTATTCTGGCAAGCTAGAAACAAAACTAACAAGGTGCTTCCTAAGCACTACTCTGGCAAGCTAGAAACAAAACTAACAAGGTGCTTCCTAAGCACTACTCTAGCAAGCTAGACACAAAACTAACAAGGTGCTTCCTAAGCCCTACTCTAGCAAGCTAGATACAAAACTAACAAGGTGCTTCCTAAGCACTACTCTAGCAAGCTAGACACAAAACTAACAAGGTGCTTCCTAAGCCCTACTCTAGCAAACTAGATACAAAACTAACAAGGTGCTTCCTAAGCACTACTCTAGCAAGCTAGACACAAAGTATCAAGGTGCTTCCTAAATCAAGAGGGAAAAGCAGGGGAACCACAAGGGAAAAGCAGGAAAGCTAAACACAACTCAAAATGCACACTGCACAACCACTAACCTGGACCTTTAGCAAAAGCAAGCAGGGAACCTAGACACAAAGTCAGAAGTGCACACTGCACCACCCTACCTAAAGCAAACACCACCGTTGCAAAGGCACTGAAGGAAAGAATACCACTTCCTTAACAAGGCCCTCCCAGATGATGTCACACTCCCTAGACCCAGGCAACAGCACACTGACCCAGAGAGCATACTGAAACCCATAGAGGCCCAACCCACACCAATGCAGCACCGTGAAGCACTTGAAGCCAGTACACCCAAAGAGAGTTAGAGCTAACTCAGTCCACACACACAGCTGTAGTAAAGTGAAACAATTAGCCCCATGCTGCTGGAAGTTGCCAGCACAGAGAGAGAGAGCTAGCTCAGAAAGGACAGACAAAAGAAACAGAAGCCAGCTAAGCTGACCACCAGGAAAAAGGTAAGTCTGAGAGGGGTTATGACCACAATCATAACAGCACCTCCCCCTCAAGGCTCCCGTGTCCCCACGGGAGCTCCAGGTCTCCAAAGAAAATTTTGGTCTCCATGGGTAACTGTGATGAAATCTCCCAATGGGTTTCACAACATAAATTTGGATGGCTGGGCAGGAAGTAACAAGTACATCTTGAACTTGGATACCAGAGTGGCTTTGGCCGCCATGAGGCTCTTTAGGACGGCTGCTAGGCAGGATCAGAGTCTTGGATGCAACAAGTGGAGTTCTATTCAACAGGAACCATCTCCTGAAGGAGTCCACAACTTCCTTGACTTCCTGGCACTCCACTGTAGCAGCCAGAACTGGGCTAGAGCCCACACCCATCCTGGAATCTGAACTGGACTTCAGACTGGACCTCGTCTCTTGGCTGGAGCTGGAACTCAGAAGGAGGTCAACATCTTGGATGAAATGGGAACTCGGAGTAGACTCAACATCTTGCCCGAGACTGCAACCTGATCTGGCCTCAGCCTCTTGGCCGGAACTGCCACTCAATTCGGACTCAGCCTCTTGGCTGGACTCGGTACTCAGTGTAGACTCAGCATCTCGGCTGGCACTGGAACTCGCTCCGGACTCAGCATCTTGGCAGGAACTGCAACTCACACCGGACTCAGCATCTTGACCGGGACTGCAACTTGACCAGCACTCAGCATCTTGCCTGGAACTGGAACTCCAACTTGACCCGGACTCAGCATCTTGACAGGGACTGCAACTCGATCCCGACTCAGCATCTTGCCTGGAACTGGAACTCCAACTTGACCCGGACTCAGCATCTTGGCCGGTACTGCAACTTGACCTGGACTCAGCATCTTGCCTGGGACTGAAACTCCAACTTGACCTGGACTCAGCATCTTGGCCGGGACTGCAACTTGACCCGGACTCAGAATCTTGCCTGGGACTGGAACTCCAACTTGACCCGGACTCAGCATCTTGACCGGGACGGCAACTCTCACCGGACTCAGCATCTTGGCCGGGACTTTAACTCTCACCGGACTCAGCATCTTGACCGGTTCTGCAACTCTCCCCGGACTCAACATCTTGACCGGAGCTGCAACTCAATTCTGATTCAGCATCTCGGCTGGACTCTGCACTCGGTGCAGACTCAGCACTCATCGTGGACTCATCATCTCGGCTGGGCTCTGCACTCGGTGTAGACTCAGCGCTCATCATGGACTCATCACTCGGTGTAGACTCAGCATCCCAGCTGGGACTGCAACTCGATCCAGACTCAGCATCTTGACTGCCACCGCTGCAACTCGCTCCAGACTCAGCATCTTGGCTGCCACTGCTGCAACTTGCTCCAGACTCAGCATCTTGGCTGCCACTGCTGCCACTCGATCTGGACTCAGCATCTTGGCTGCCACTGGAACTTGGCAGCGGCTTGGCTAGCAGAGCCACTTGAACTGGCATCAGAGGCTCAGTCAGAAGCGTCCCTTGGACTGGACTCAGGGGCTTAACTGGCTGTGCCACTTGAACTGGGACAGGAGGTTCGGCCAGAAGCGCCACTTGAACAGGAATCGGAGGCTCAATTAGAAGCGTCCCACGGACTGGACTCAGAGGCTTGACTGAAGGCGCTACTTGAACTGAGATTGGCGGCTCGGTTAGAAGCGCTGCTCGGACAGGCCTCCGAACCTGGCTGGAATTGGGCCTCGGCTTGGACTCAGCATCTGGGCTGGAACTCAAAACAGACTCAGAAGCTTGGCAGGCAGAGTCAGGAAGCCACCTTCTTTCAGCTTGGGTTTCAGGAATATCCCGCAGAGTTAGCTCTGAGAGGAGTTGGAAGCGGTAAAACAACAGCTTATTAGAGGAATCAATAGCAGAAACTGGGTTTTCTTCGAACCCAAGCCAGGAGACACGCCTTCTCTCCGCTGCAGCTTCAGGAGTATTCTTCAGGGCTGGATCAGACAACAGTTTGACACGGTAATCATGGAGCGTCAGAAACGGATCCAGCTCAAAAATGGGGTTGGAACTGGGATCCAAACTGGTACTAGGAGGCTCAGTAGACAGCGCCACCTGAACTGGACGCAGAGACTTGGCTTGAAGTGCTGCATGGACTGGAATCGGAGACTCGGTCGGAAGCATCCCTCGGACTGGACTCAGAGACTCGAATGGAAGCGCCACCTGAACTGGGATAGGAAGCTCGGTTCAAAGCGCCCTCTGGACTGGACTCGGAGGCTCGGTCAGAAGCATCCCTCGGACTGGACTCGGAGGCTTGAATGGAAGCGCCATCTGAACTGGGATAGGAGGCTCGGTTCGAAGCACTCCTCGGACTAGGCTCCGAGGCGTGAGTGGAAGCGCCACTTGAACTGGAATTGTAGACTTGACTGGACACGCAGCTGGACTGGACTGGATCCCTTCTGGGCCCAAAGCGTGGAACTTCTCAGACGTCTCCTCTCAGCGACAGCGTCAGGTGTATCCCACAAAGCTGGATTCAAGACCAGTCTGCGGCGATATTCAGCGAGCGTGATAAAAGGGTCCATATCTGAAACTGGGTTTTCAGCGATTTCAAGCCACCGGACACGTTTTGTCTCAGCTGCCGCTTCAGGGGTCTTCTTCAAAACAGGATGAGACAAAAGTTTCCCACGATACTGACGAAGAGTCATAGAAGGATCAAGAACAATGATGGAGCTGGATCCCAGCTGGGTCAGCTGGGTGAGGGTTCTTGCCGGGCTCATGGCCTTTGCAATCTGTCAGGTTCTCAGGTTCAGAGCCCGCGGGGCCAGGCTCTGGAGCAAACATGAGCCCTTGGGCTGCTGCCGAGGAGCGACAGCAGCAGGCAAAACCCACCAACTTGGGAAAGCACACCGGCACCGGCAGGGACTGCAGGCACTGCCCAGCGAGCCAGAACACATGGACTGGAATCCCCCGGACTGGGGAACACAGGACTGGAACACTGGACTGCAATCCCAGGGAGTGGAGGACACAGGGCTGGAACACACACTGGACCAGAACACACTGGACTAGAGCACACCAGACTGGAACACACTGGACTGGAGCACACTGGACTGGTCCGTACAGCTTCACCTGCGCTTGGCCAATCACCCCCCCCCCCCCCCCAAGGGTTGAGCCCTTGGGTTCGAGTGGCCGGCAGGACTTACCGGATACCAGATGACCCAGAGACCAGGACTGGAAACAGAAGAGACAGCAGTGCTCCAAGGAACTGGACTAACCAGGGCACTCCTAGGCCTACACTAACAAAAGGACTTCCTAAGCCCTATACTAACAAGCTAAACACAAAACTAACAAGCTTCCTAAACACTACTCTAGCAAGCTAGACACAAAACTAATAAGGTGCTTCCTAAGCACTACTCTGGCAAGCTAAATACAAAACTAACAAGGGGCTTCCTAAGCACTACTCTCGCAAGTTAGACACAAAACTAACAAGGTGCTTCCTAAGCACTACTCTAGCAAGCTAAATACAAAACTAACAAGGGGCTTCCTAAGCACTACTCTGGCAAGCTAGAAACAAAACTAACAAGGTGCTTCCTAAGCACTACCCTAGCAAGGTAGACACAAACTATCAAGGTGCTTCCTAAACCAAGAGGAACCACAAGGGAAAAACTAAACACACAGACACCAGTGCACACTGCACTAACACTAACCTGGACCTTAGCAAAAGCAAGCAGGGAAACTAGACACAAAGTCAGAAGTGCACACTGCACCACCCTACCTAAAGCAAACACCACCGTTGCAAAGGCTCTGAAGGAAACAACACCACTTCCTTATCAAGGCCCTCCCAGATGATGTCACACTCCCTAGACCCAGGCAACAGCACACTGACCCAGAGAGCACACTGAAACCCTTCTCGCCTGAGCAAAGCAGCTACTACCACCATTACCTTTGAAAAGGTTCGGGGAGCTGTGGCGAGACCAAAAGGCAAGGCCCGGAACTGGAAATGTTTTCCCAACACCGCAAACCTCAGAAACTTCTGGTGCGGGGGCCAAATTGGTATGTGCAAGTAAGCTTCTTTCAGGTCTAGAGACGTGAGAAACTCTCCTGGCTGTACCACAGCAATGACGGAGCGCAGGGTTTCCATGTGGAAATGCCGCACTCTCAGGGACTTGTTTAATTCTTTTAAGTCCAGAATAGGGCGA
Organism: Microcaecilia unicolor; assembly: GCF_901765095.1. Lineage (NCBI taxonomy): Eukaryota > Metazoa > Chordata > Amphibia > Gymnophiona > Siphonopidae > Microcaecilia > Microcaecilia unicolor. The sequence goes on along the minus strand of NW_021963511.1, from coordinate 22,536 downwards.
AAAGACCCACCTTTTCGCGGCACCACAAAGTAGATGGATTATCCGCCGTAGCCGTGTTTGGCGGGAGGTACCGGGGACACAGCCCCTAACTGAATCAGACTGTGCAAAGTCTCCTCTACCGCCGCCCGTTTGGCGGCAGAACCGCATCGGGACTCCACAAACACGTCTCTTACTGGGGCGTTGAATTCTATTTTGTAGCCATCTCTGATCAGGTCCAGAACCCACTGATCTGAGGAAATATTGGCCCACTCCTCGGCAAAGAGGGAAAGACATCCTCCGATGACAGGAAGCGAGGAGGGGGCCGGCGCACCATCATTGACAGGGTCGCCCCTGAACTCCAGGCCTAGAGCCGTTGGCTGCGGAACGCTTGTCCGAGCGAAAGGAGTTCCTCTGCTGAAAAACGGGCACGAGAAGTGAACCCAGCAGAACGCCCCGGGCGGTACCTTCTAGCTTCACGGAAGCGAGGTCTATAAGAGGAGTGGACCGCCTGGCCCTTGGAGGAAGGCCTCGGCCTATCTTTGGGCAAGCGCTGGGGTTTAGGATCTCCCAGGCCTTTAACAATTTTTTTTTCCAACTCCTCACCAAATAGGAGAAGGCCTTGAAAGGGCAACTTCACCAACCTTTGCTTAGAGGCCATGTCCGCTGCCCAATGTCGTAGCCAAATAAGACAGCGAGCCGCCACTGCTACTGCCATTTGTTTAGCCGAAGCTCTGACAATATCATAAAGGGCATCAGCCAAAAAGGACAAGGCCAACTCCAGCCGTGGAGCCACATCCGAGAAGGACTCCGCTCCATCTCCGGGCTGTTCCACTGCCTGTTGCAACCACGCCAGGCAGGCTCTAGCAGCATAACAACTGCATGCAGACGCCCGAATAGTGAGACCTGCAATTTCAAATGACCGTTTAAGTGCTGCTTCCAGCCTACGGTCTTGTATATCCTTCAGGGCAACTCCTCCTTCCACAGGGAGGGTAGTTCTTTTTATCACCGCAGTGACTAGGGCATCTACTTTAAGCACTGCAAAGCGAGCCAAATGCTCCTCACGCAGAGGGTATAATTGCCCCATAGCCCTGGAAACTTTCAAAGGTCCCTCGGGGTCAGCCCACTGAGCGGAAATAAGCTCTTGGATGGAGTCATGCAAAGGAAAGGCTCGAGCAGGCTTTTTGGTACTAGCCATCCTAGGATTCACAGAGGAGGCCGTGCCACTGTCAGGCTCTTCAATAGAAAGGACCTGTAGGGCATCTGAAATAAGCGCTGGCAGCTCATCACGGTGGAAAATCCTCACCGCGGAGGGATCATCCAGATCCTGTGATAATTCTGCTCCTGACTCTGGCTCCTCAGACCACGAAGGCCTGCCAGAACTCTCCAAATCCTCACAGCCCGACCACAGGGGGGAAAAAAGGAGGTGCACCACAATCTGAAGGGGAATTAGCCCTTCTACGCTTTTCTTTATGCCAATTATCAGGGAAAATAGCCTCAGCGGGCAGTCCCAGGCCAGAATCCACCGGGGGGAACAATAGAAGGGGCCTCAGACGACCCTTGAGGGAGAGCTCTTTTCTGCATGTATGCTTTATGCAATAATAACACAAAATCCGGGGCTAGCCGCTCCCTGAATAGCCTCAATTCGAGGTCCCCCCCCCCCGGGCTCAGGGCTCTCCGTCTCTACGGAGGCCGTGCCATGCGGAGAATTCAAAATGGCGTCCTCTGCCAGCTCTGAGCGGGAAGAATCATCGCTCGCCATGCTCGGGCCGGCTCTTACACCTGTACAGCACGATTTACAGAGCCCCGCTGCTGATTTGCGCTTGCCACACCGGGAGCAGCGCTTTACATTCTCTGCAGCCATCGCCGAAAACGGCGGGAAAATTCAAAATGGCGGTTTCGCGCCAAAAACACCCCCATCGCGGGCCCACCCCGGAGGAGTTAGAAAACACTCTTACCTCACCGGACCGAGTATCACAGCTCCGGTCCCATAGAAGAATCAAAGGAAAACCTCTGTTCCATTTTTTTTTGTTTTAACGCTGTGAGGAAAGCAGAGGTAATAAGAACTCCGGAGGCTCAGATGAGTGGGAAAGGAAGGGAAAGGCGAACCAATGTGCCTGCATCCACTGAGTGGGAAAGGACAGGGAAAAGCAAGCTAATATGTCCACATCTACGGGGGCATGGGTAAGGCAGGGAAAGGGCTGACCTATGTGCCTTCAAAGTGAAGCTGCTATAGCCTCTAACACCCCGGCTAACAACTGGCAAGCCAGGAGCCACCCCCAGGCAGATTTTTGATGGAGCTCGAAGAAGCTGCAGCCACCCTGCTTGGGGAGATAGAGAATACTGAAGAGGCAGTGGAGCTAGCTGGCCATGAGGCACTGTGAAAAATTGAGTGCTCTCTATCTCCCCCTGCTGGTTGATGGACACAACCCATACGTAATGGCTTCATCTGCTTGATGACAAGGAATTTATGGATTTCATATCGAGCACATGTGTTTCTATCCAAAACCTTCTCATAGCAGGAGACATCAACCTTCACCTTGAGGATACTAACCTAACAAACGTATGTGAATGCAAGGACTTCCTTCAACTATGGGAGCTTCACTGGCCAAATATGCAACCCACCCATATTAAAGGACACACATTACAAACAAATTCTCTACAGAACTAAATTTCGCACTAACAGATACAAAATGGACAGCTATACCATGGTCCGATCACTACAAAGCAAACCTTTCCCTCTACTGGTGAACAAAAGTCTCACAACATAAACAAGAACAACTAACCTATACCACGAGAGGCAAAATAGACCCACTAACATTTTGGCAAGAATTCTACAACAACGAATGGACATCACCAACAGACTCACCCCAATTTCTCCATGAATGGGACAACAGATGCAGAAGCATATTGGACAACATAGCACCACTTCAAACCAGAACATCACACAGAAAGAACTCGATACCATGGTTTAATGAAGAACTAAAAGAATTAAAAACACAAGTCAGAAGATTAGAACGAGCATGAAATACAAATGCACAATCATAGAAACTAAAAGATCATATTATAAACCTAAAATCGGACCAGACTACATGGATACACATAAACTCTTCCAACTCGTAAACAAACTACTAAATACCACACCGGTTACCTCTAACAACATAGACACCCCATCAGCAAACAATCTTGCGAATTACTTCAAAGAGAAAAGGTAAAATTATGTATAATCATACCTGATAATTTTCTTTCCATTAATCATAGCTGATCAATCCATAGACTGGTGGGTTGTGTCCATCTACCAGCAGGTGGAGATAGAGAGCAAACTTTTGCCTCCCTATATGTGGTCATGTGCTGCCGGAAACTCCTCAGTATGTCGATATCAAAGCTCCATCCGCAGGACTCAGCACTTAGAGAATTACACCCACGAAGGGACACTCTGCCCAGCTCACCACCGCCGAAACGGGGGAGGGGAATCCGTCCAGCTCATCCCCGCGGAGCGGGGGAGGGACACCACACCCGCCGATGCGGGGGGATCTGGCTTATCCTGCAACCGCAACCGCGGGAGGAGCTGACTGACCCTAACACCGCCGAAGCGGGAGGGGTACAAAACTGCCCTACAGCCGCACGAAGCGGGAGGGAGTGCCGGCAGAATTTTAAGTCTCAATCCAGCCCCGTAAAACGGAGGGGAGAGGAATGCAGCAGCTCACTGTAACACAAACTCGTCTTAACTCTTGAAGAATCCAAGTGAAAAAACTTGAACACGAAGTCTTTCTGAAGTAACTGAAGACTAAACTTGAACCTGAAATGCAACCAGAATAAAAACAATACAGATATCTGGGAGGGGCTATGGATTGATCAGCTATGATTAATGGAAAGAAAATTATCAGGTATGATTATACATAATTTTACCTTCCATATCATCAAGCTGATCAATCCATAGACTGGTGGGATGTACCGAAGCAGTACTCACCCAGGGCGGGACATAGAAATCCCTGACCGCAACACTGAAGCTCCAAACCGGGCCTCCGCCCGAGCAGCCACAGTCAAGCGGTAATGCTTGGAGAATGTATGGGCCGAAGCCCAAGTTGCCGCCTTGCATATCTCTTCCAAGGAGACGGAACCGGCCTCTGCCATCGAGGCCGCCTGAGCTCTTGTAGAGTGAGCCTTCAGCTGGATAGGCGGCACCTTCCCCGCGGCCACATAAGCCGCTGCAATGGCTTCCTTGACCCATCTTGCCACTGTAGGCTTAGCAGCCTGCAGACCCCTACGAGGACCTGTATACAGGACAAACAGATGATCCGATTTCCGGAAATCATTGGTCACTTCCAAGTATCTGATGATGACTCGTCTCACATCCAGATATTTAAGAGCAGAGTACTCCTCTGGGTAGTCCTCCCTACGAAAGGAAGGGAGACATAGCTGCTGATTCACATGGAAGCGAGACACAATCTTGGGCAGGAAGGAAGGCACTGTGCGAATAGTCACTCCTGCCTCAGTGAACTGTAGAAAAGGCTCTCGACACGAGAGCGCCTGGAGCTCGGAAACTCTTCTGGCTGAAGTGATAGCCACCAAAAAGAATGCTTTCAACGTCAGGTCTTTCAGAGATGCCCTTGACAAGGGTTCAAACGGCGGCTTCTGCAATGCTCTTAGCACCAGGTTGAGATTCCACGCAGGCACCACCGAGTGCAGAGGAGGGCGCAGGTGATTAACCCCCTTGAGAAAGCGCACCACATCTGGCTGCGAAGCCAGGGAAGCACCCTTCAGGCGGCCCCTGAAGCAAGCCAGAGCCGCTACCTGGACCTTAAGGGAACTGAGCGACAGGCCTTTGTCCAGACCTTCTTGCAGGAACGTCAACACTGAAGAAATTGGAGCAGTGAAAGGAGAAAGAGAGCCTGCTTCACACCACGCTGCAAAGATACGCCAAACCCTGGCGTAAGCAGTAGAAGTAGAGCGTTTCCTCGCTCTCAGCATAGTGGCGATGACCTTGTCTGAGAAGCCCTTCTTCCTCAGACGCTGCCGCTCAATAGCCAGGCCGTAAGACCAAAGGGGGAGGGATCCTCCATCACCACGGGACCCTGATGTAACAGGCCCTGCTCCACTGGCAACCGCAGAGGATCGTCGACTGAGAGCCTGATCAAGTCCGCATACCAGGGACGCCTGGGCCAATCCGGACCCACCAGGATTATCCTGCCGGGATGCTTTGCCACCCGGTCTAGTACCCTGCCCAACATGGGCCAGGGCGGGAACACATAGAGAAGCTCTTGTGTCGGCCATTGTTGGAGAAGAGCATCTACTCCCAGGGATCGAGGGTCCCGTCCTCTGCTGAAGAAGCGCGGCACTTGGCAATTGGCCGATGACGCCATCAGATCTAGGCTCGGCTGGCCCCAGCGCTTCGTGATGTCCAAGAACGCCTGAGCAGATAGCTGCCACTCTCCGGGCTCCAAGGTATGGCGACTGAGAAAGTCCGCCTTGACATTCATGACTCCGGCAATGTGGGCCGCTGACAGCTGTTCCAGGTTCGCTTCCGCCCACTGGCATAGACTCATAGCTTCCCTGGCTAGAGGGGCGCTCTTGGTACCTCCCTGGCGGTTGACATAGGCCACAGCCGTGGCATTGTCCGACAGGACCCGTACAGGCTTGAACACCAGTACCGGGATGAACTCCAAAAGCGCCAACCGAATGGCTCTGAGTTCCAGGAGGTTGATAGACCACTTTGCCTCTGCAGGAGACCAGAGCCCCTGCGCTGTCCTTCCCAAGCAGTGGGCTCCCCAGCCCGATAACGAGGCGTCCGTCGTGACGACAATCCACTCTGGGGACACCAGAGGCATTCCCGCAGACAACTTGTCTGTCTGCATCCACCAGCTCAGCGCCTTGCGCACTGCTGGATCCAAGGGAAGACGCACAGCATAATCCTCCGACATCGGAGTCCAGCGCTGCAGCAGAGAGTGTTGTAGTGGTCTCATATGAGCCCTGGCCCAGGGCACTACTTCCATCGTGGCCGTCATAGAGCCCAACAGCTGCACATAGTCCCAAGCCCGAAGAGGAGAGGCTACTAGGAACTGGTCCACCTGAGCCTGAAGCTTGACAATCCGATTGTCTGGCAGGAACACTCTGCCCACTTGGGTGTCGAATCGAACTCCCAGATACTCCAGGGACTGAGTCGGGCGCAGCTGGCTCTTCTCCCAGTTGATGATCCATCCCAGGGAGCTCAAAAGAGCAACTACCCGGTCCACAGCTTTGCCGCACTCTGCATAAGAGGGGGCTCGGATCAACCAGTCGTCCAGATAAGGATGGACTTGTACTCCTTCCTTTCGCAGGAAGGCCGCTATGACCACCATTACCTTGGAAAAGGTCCGTGGAGCAGTAGCCAACCCGAACGGGAGGGCTCTGAACTGGAAGTGTCGGCCCAGGACTGCAAAACGCAGAAAGCGTTGATGAGGAGGCCAGATGGGAATATGCAGGTACGCTTCCTTGATGTCCAAGGATGCCAGGTACTCCCCTGCCTTCACTGCCGCTATAACAGAGCGGAGAGTCTCCATGCGAAAGTGCCGCACTTTCAAGGCCCGATTGACCCCTTTGAGGTCGAGGATAGGCCGGACCGAACCTCCTTTCTTTGGTACCACAAAGTAAATGGAGTAACGCCCCTTGCCAAGCTGACTTTCTGGCACCGGAACGACCGCACCCAGGCGGATCAGATTGTCCAAAGTCTGCTGCACTGCCACAGCTTTGACCGGAGACTTGCAGGGAGAGAGTACAAACCCGTCTCTTAAGGGTCGGCAGAACTCCAGCTTGTAGCCGTCTCTGATGACTTCCAGCACCCAAGCGTCTGAAGTTATTGTGGTCCACTCGCCCAGAAACGAGGACAGCCGTCCTCCAATCTGCACTGGGGCGTGGACCAATACCCCGTCATTGGGTACGAGACCCTGGGGGAGGACCGGAGGGAGCACCTCCGGGACGGCGGTCTCTGCGAAAGGAATGCTGCTTGGGGGAGAAATTCCTCTTAAAGGAAGTGGGGGCAGAAGCACCCGACCTGCCCGGGCGGTACCGACGGGCTTCCTGAAACCGTCCTCTGGAGGTACCGGGACGAGCACTCGCCCGAGCCCTGACCTCCGGCAACTTCTTGCCCTTAGACGTGCCGAGATCAGTCACGATTTTGTCCAGCTCGACCCCAAAGAGCAGCTTGCCTTTAAAAGGCAATCTAGCCAGGCGGGATTTTGAGGCGTGGTCAGCAGACCAATGTTTCAGCCAAAGCCACCGCCGCGCAGAGACAGTCTGAGCCATGCCTTTAGCTGAGGCTCTCAAGACATCATACAGCAAGGCTGCCAAATAGGCTAAGCCCGATTCCAGGGCTGGCCAATCATTCCTCAAGAAATGATCCGAGGGGGAAGCCCGCTGCACCATAGTCAGGCACGCCCTGGCCACATAGGAGCCGCAAACTGAGGCCTGCAAACTTAAAGCAGCCGCCTCAAAGGACGACCTTAAAGCCGCCTCCAATCTCCTGTCTTGGGCGTCCTTTAGGGCCGTGCCACCTTCCACCGGCAATGCCGTTTTCTTAGTCACCGCAGTGATTAAAGAATCCACGGTAGGCCACAGATAGGCCTCACGTTCACTCACAGCCAAAGGATAGAGGCGGGACATAGCCCTAGCCACTTTAAGGCTCGCTTCTGGGACATCCCATTGAGCCGAAATTAAGGTGTGCATGGCATCATGCACGTGGAAGGTTCTAGGCGGGCGCTTAGTCCCCAGCATAATGGCAGAGCCAACAGGGGCTGAGGGAGAGACGTCCTCCGGAGAGGATATCTTCAAAGTGTCCATGGCCTGTAACAACAGGTTGGGCAAATCCTCCGGGCGAAAAAAGCCGCGCTGCAGAGGGGTCATCCGCTCCATCCGAGCGGGGATCCGTCTCCACCAAGGAATCCGCAAAGGACCGTTGGGAGACCTCAGACACGCTGCCCTCATCTACATCGGAGGAGACAAATTCCTCCAAGGCCTGGGAATCAACCCGAGGGCGTTTACCTCTGGGAACCTCAACCTCTGTACCAGAGGAGGGAGCGGGGGCAGCGTTGTGCATGAGGAAGGCCCGATGCAGCAGCAAAACAAACTCGGGGGAGAAACCCCCCAGACTGTGCACCTCCGCAGCCTGGGCAACAGCCCTAGGCGCGCTCTCAACCGGCGCTCGCAATAGCGGGGGAGAGACATGCTGCGCATCCAAAATGGCGTCCGGCGCGAAACTCCGCGAAGGAGCCGCGCGGGAAGAACGGCTCTTAACTTTAGCCGCTTCTGTGCCGTCGCCCAAATTAAGGGCGTTCATGGCATTAATGTCTCCAACCTCAAGGGCGGCCCAAGAAGAAGCCGTCCGAGCCGCGTGGCCGGCCAAGATGGCGGAGGCGAGGAGCGGGGGATGGGTGTTTATGGCGGGAAAAACCGCCACGCCGGAGGAAGGACCGGGACATGCATCGGTCGTGAAACTGTCACCCACCAAGGGCGAATCCGGCTTGAAGACCCCCGCATCCCCTCTAGAAGCGCTCGAGCGACCCGGGGAGCGACCCTTTGCGCCCTCGCCCTCCGACGCCATGAGCCACGAGGAGAAGAATCGGGGAACCCCCGCCCGCTATAAAAAGGTAAAATTACCTGCTGTCCGCTCCGAGTTGTAACGACCTGGTGTCTCAGTGAGTAGCTGCAATAGACGCTTAAATAAACGTCGAAATAAACGCCTTTAAGGCCGTTCAAAATTTTTTTTTTTTTTTTTTAACGGAGCCAGCGGGAGGGGGGAGAAAAGGAGGGACCTGGCACCACCAGGTTTGCACTTGCTCAAAAGAGCCCTCAACCCCAGGCACTCAACAAAACCTAAAAATTAGGCTTGGAGGCCTAGCCAGAGCTGCTGCTGTGTGTGACCACCACCTGCTGAGATAGAGAACATACTGAGGAGTTTCCGGCAGCACATGACCACATATAGGGAGGCAAAAGTTTGCTCTCTATCTCCACCTGCTGGTAGATGGACACAACCCACCAGTCTATGGATTGATCAGCTTGATGATATGGAATTATTAAATTACGACTCATGATACCCACCAACGCAACTGACTATGTAAACCTCCTTGAATGTTTAGATCCATTACCTGGGGAATTTCCAGCAGACCGATCATGGACCAACTTTGACACACTCTCGATCGATAACATCTCCCAATCACTTGGAAGATACGCCAAATCACAATGCAAATTAGACATCTGGAGGAGTGGCCTAGTGGTTAGAGTGGTGGACTCTGGTCCTGGGGAACTGGGGAACTGAGTTCGATTCGCACTTCAGGCACGGGCAGCTCCTTGTGACTCTGGGCAAGTCACTTAACCCTCCATTGCCCCAGGTAAGCTGCATTGAGCCTGCCATGAGAGGGAAAGCACGGGGTACAAATGTAACAAAACATTAAAAAAAATTTTTTTTAGAAACCTCATAAGATCTGCCCCTCAACAACTCAAAACAGACCCAACGAGTCACCTGAACTACATGCTACAAAATGGTCTCTTCCCAAAGGATAAAGGAAATATTCTGCTTACTCCGCTACCTAAAGACGCAAAGAAAAATACAAATGAATTAACCAATTATTGTCCAGTAGCATCTATCCCGCTGATAACCAAACTTATGGAGGGCTTGGTGACAACACAGCTCACTAACTACTTAAATAAATTCTCAATTCTTCATGAATCTCAATCAGGATTTCGGTCGAACCACAGCACTGAAACAGTACTAGTGACTTTAATGAATAAATTTAAACAAACAATTGCAACTGGTAACAACATACTTCTCTTACAATTTGACATGTCCAGTGCCTTCGACATGGTCAACCACGGAATATTACTCCATATCCTAGAATACTTTGGAGTCGGAGGTAACGTTCTCAACTGGTTTAAAGGATTCCTGACCACAAGATCATACCAAGTAACAGCCAATGCGGCTATATCTGCCCCATGGACACCTGAATGCGGAGTTCCTCAAGGATCCCCCCTCTCACCAACCCTCTTCAACCTAATGATGATACCCTTAGCCAAGCTACTAGCCGATCAAAACCTCAATCCATACATATATGCAGACAATGTCACGATCTACATCCCGTTCAAACATGATCTAAAGGAAATCACTAACGACATCAACCAAAGTTTCCAAATCATGCACTCCTGGGCTGATGCATTCCAGCTAAAACGTAACGCAGAAAAAAACACAATGACTTATACTCACCTCACAACATAATACAAGTAAATTCACCACCATAAATATACCAAAACTTTTCCCTTCCCGTTTCAAACACTTTGAAAATTCTTGGAGTTACCATTGATTGAAATCTCACACTCGAAAACCACGTGAAGAATACAATGAAGAAGATGTTCTACTCCATGTGGAAACTCAAAAGAGTAAAACCTTTCTTCCCAAGAGCCATTTTTCGAAACCTGGTACAGTCAATGGTACTAAGTCACCTGGACTATTGCAACGCACTCTACGCTGGCTGTAAAGAACAGACCATCAAGAAACTTCAGACGGCCCAGAATACCGCAGCCAGACTCATATTTGGAAAAACAAAATATGAAAGCGCAAGACCCTTAAGAGAGAAACTACACTGACTCCCACTTAAAGAACAGACCACATTCAAGATCTGCACGATTGTTCGTAAAATCATCTACGGAGACGCCCCGACCTACATGCTAGATCTTGTGGACCTTCCTCCCAGAAATGCTAAAAGATCTGCCCGCACATTTCTTAATCTACACTTCCCCAACTGTAAAGGATTAAAATACAAACTAACACATGCATCCAGCTTTTCCTACATGAGCATGCAGCTGTGGAATGCACTACCAACTAACCTGAAAACAATTAACGATATAACCCACTTTTGCAAATCTCTGAAAACCTCTCTCTTCAACAAGGCCTACCATGATAATCCATAGCTCAATTATAACACTTCACCACTTTTCCTTTATTCTGAACGTCTTCCTTCTATAATGTTTGCCTAGCTCTTTTTCGTCATCCTCTTTGTAACACCAATTGTACCTTTACCCTGGAATGGCGATGCCATAACAGATCTCTGTAAGCCACATTGAGCCTGCAAATAGGTGGGAAAATGTGGGATACAAGTGCAATAAATAAAATAATAAATTGGATTGGGAAAATCCACTGCTTATTTCTGTGATAAGCATCATAAAATGTATTAAGATTTGCTGGGATCTTGCCAGGTATTTGTGATCTAGATTGGCCACTGTTGGAAACAGGATGCTGGGCTTGATGGACCTTTGGCCTGTCCCAGTGTGGCAATACTTATGTACGTTCTCTTAGGCTGCTGCAGCTGGCATTATGATGTTGTGGTTGTCTGTCTGAGTAAGTGGAACAGACGTTTCAGCCAACTGCTCTGGCTTTCTTCACGGTGGCTGAAATGTCGGTTCTTCTTACTCAAACGCGGCAAGAACCAGATAACTACAATAATAAACCTTTCAACGATTTTTCAATCTGCTGTTCTTTACTTGGTTTTGAGATAAGAAATAGACAATGCATCTAACTGTTCCTAAACCAATAAAGCTACTAGCTTTGGCTCCGATAGCCCCCTACAGTAGAAGATGAAACAACCACTGACCCAGCAAAGCCTCAACCTCCCCTTCCCCTCCCCAAACATAGAATCATGATGGCAGACAAGGGCCAAATGGCACATCCAGTTTGCCTTTCCTGAGAAACCACTAACGCCTCCTTTTCCTAACAGATCCCACGTGCCTGTCCCATGCTTTCTTAAGTTGACAGTCTTCATTGCCACGACCTCCACCAGGAGGCCATTCCACGCCTCCACCACCCTTTCCGTGAACAAATACTTTCGTAGATTCCTCCTAAGCCTATTTCTTTTAACATCCTTGTATGCCCCCTCATTCCAGAGTTTTCCTTCATGTGAAAAAAGCTCACCTCCTGTTTATCAATGCCACTGAGGTATTTAAACATCTCTATCATTTCCCCTCTCTCTCGGCTCTCTTCCAGCGTATACATGTTGAGGTTCATGGCCCTGTCTCTTTATGTTTTATGACGGAGACCGCTTACCAATTTTGTAGCCGCCCTCTGGACAGACTCCATCCTGTTTATATCCTTCTGTAGGTGTGGTCTCCAGAATTGCATCCCTCTCCTTATGCACCCAAGCATCCTTCTGGCTTTGACCGTTGCCTTTTCTACCTGTTTGGCTACCTTAAGGTCATCAGACACAATCACCCCCAAGTCCTGCCGAGTGACAAATTGTGAAAAACAAAGTATAGGATACCCTAAGAATGCCAGAGTCATAGTTATTGAAGGTTTTACAAACAGGAATCAAAACAATACTCCAATGAAAACAGAAGAATCTTAGAAACAGGCCGATCCCCCGTACTAATGTCATCTCGCCATCACTCATTATCAGTCACACCGGCATCCTGTAGTGAGACTCACCCACTGCCAGTCACTCCTGAGAAGAGATTTTAAGAATAACGGGAAACCCTTACCTAGAGTCATCAGGATCTCATAGTTCTCCTTCATCACCTCCCTCCAAAGCTCCTTCTGCTCCTCATCTAAATACTCCCACTCCTCCTGGGAGAAAGAGACAGAGACGTCCTCAAATGTCACCCGCATCTAAAACACAAACCAGACACACAGTCAGGGACACGGGAGGTGCTCAGAATGCATTAGATTTCAGCTCCTGCCTTTCTTTTTGGGGTTGTAACTGTGCAGATTTTTTAAAAACTCAGCTTTATCTATCTTTTTGTGTAGAATTCCCCCGGCATTAACACCCAGCTCTTCTGTTCTCTAGGTCTGACTCCGCCTAAGCCATCTCCCAGCTCAGGCTTGATTACCCCATCCCCTCAGTAATCTCAGTCTCCAACTAGTATGAACCCCTCCCTAAGAAGGCTGACCCCCCCTTTCCACCCAGCAGTTTTCTCTGCCCCGACCTCTACTTCTTCATCCAAGAATCCCACCTCCCCATTCCTCCCAGAGCACACAAATCCCATACCTCTGTCAATCCGCAGCTCCCCCCCCCCAGCAGTAAAAACACCCAGAGCTCTCTCTCATACTGCACACACTGCTTCTCTTTCTGAAATCCCTCTTGCCCTTAGCACATATACTTCCACAGCTCTCTCAGAATACCCCCCAACCCACATAGCCCCAGCTCACACCCTCCACTGTTCTCTCAACATCCTCAGCACTCACAGCATCATAGCCATCCCAACGCCTTCCCCTCCCCCTCCACCGCATATACACTCTACCCACAGCTCTTTTGGGCCGATGATCAGAAGCAAACACAGGCGCTAGAGGCTGCTACCACCCCATGATCAGAGCGAGCGCGTGAAACAACGTGCTTGCTGGCTCTGAATGCAACTAGCATGTAAAACAGGGCTCTTTTTTTTTTTGTTACATTTGTACTCATGGCAGGCTCAAAGCGGCTTACATATTGTATACAGGTACTTATTTGTCACAAAGAGCTACTAAATGGACTTGGGAAAAATCCACAATTCCAGGAATAACATGTACAGAATGTTTATACGTTTGGGAAGCTTGTCTCCCTCCCTCCCATACGGAACTCCTCCCGCCCTATGGAATCCCTAAAATTCAGCCACGTTTCACCCCTGACACCCCCAGCTTTTCCTCTTTGTCCCTCCTGCAGCACCCCCTCCTCAGCTTGCCCTTTTCATCTCCTCTCTCCCTCCACCCCTAGTATGCACCTGCCCTCTCGCTGCACCACCTAACTTGTCCTGTTCATTACCTTTCATTTCCTTTCGTTCCCAATGCTCTACACAGATGAAGAAGCAAGAAGATTGATGCCGGCTAGATCCTGCGCCTCTGCCACGACTTTGACTGCTGAATTTGAACCGTGAGGTTCTACGGTGTTCCCCAAGGCTCAAATTCAGCAGTCAAAGCCAGTGCGGCAAAGGAACAGGACACAGACCGACATGCAGATGCTCTCCTCCTTCTGTTTTGTTTTTAATTTGTACCCTGCGCTTTCCCATTCATGGCAGGCTCAATGCAGCTTACATGGGGCAATGGAGGGTTAAGTGACTTGCCCAGAGTCACAAGGAGCTGCCTGTGCCTCCAGTGGGAATCGAACCCAGTTCCCCAGGACCAAAGTCCACCACTTTAACCACTAGGCCACTCCTAGTGGTTAGAGTGATGAGGATTCTAGATCAGTTCCCACCGGACCGTTGCCACCCACCAAATCCCATGTGATCAATTCCCACCCATAACTCAAAAAATACAAAACACTTAAGGCAAGTAATCTTGCTCTTTTTTCTCTTCCAGATTGTAACCCCTCACGACCCCCCCTCCACAACATTATCTTTTACACATCCTTTTCCCCTTCCAGACATGCTGATTACGATTTATAACAAATGACTACTCTACCTATGAAAAGTTATTCTGTCCTCTGTGCACATCCGTTTGCTGCTCTAACTTCCTTGTTCCAGACCTGATCTAAGAAAGAAGCGACGATTCAGTAAAAAAAAAAAGGCTAGAGAGGGTGGGAAATGACTGAGCCCCAGGAAAGTAGGGGGCAAGAAATGAAATGGAACAAGGAGAGCGGTGCCACAGGAGGGCAGGTGCACACTGGGGGTGGGGAAGAAGGGCTCAGTGTATGAGTTCTGCACAGTCACTACTGACATCTGTTTTAAATGGCTATTCTTCAATACTGTTAGGTGTGTTTTTTGCATGGAGTTGATGGAGACCTTTATTTGCCTGTTTTGTGGCTGAGCTCTGTGGTTTATAATTGCCAGGTTTTTTTTTTTTAGCACATATGTTTTAATGATTTGCATCACTATTTGTAGCTGTGTTAGTACAATTTATATATTTATGATTTATTTAAACATTTTCTTTATTTGTTATGGGATTTGCGTTCCAAGATGTATGAAGAGAGGCTTGCTGACCTGAACATGTATACCCTGGAGGAAAGGAGGAACAGGGGTGATATGATACAGACGTTCAAATATTTGAAAGGTATTAATTCGCAAAGGAACCTCTTCCAGAGATGGGAAAGCGGTAGAACGAGAGGACATGAAATGAGATTGAAGGGGGGCAGACTCAAGGAAAATGTAGGAAGTATTCCTTCACGGAGAGAGTGGTGGATGCTTGGAATGCCCTCCCGCGGGAGGTGGTGGAGATGAAAACGGTAACAGAGTTCAAACATACGTGGGATATGCATAAAGGAATCCTGTGCAGTAGGAAGGGATCCTCAGGAGCTTAGCCGAAATTGGGTGGCGGAGCAGGTGGGGGAAGAGGGGTTGGTGGTTGGGAGGCGGGAAATACTGCTGGGCAGACTTGTACGGTCTGTGCTCTGAAAAAGACAGGTACAAATCAAGGTAAGGTATACACATATGAGTTTATCTTGTTGGGCAGACTGGATGGACCATGCAGGTCTTTTTCTGCCGTCATCTACTATTTTACTATATTCATTTCTTCTTGTGTGTGTGTGGCATTGCCTGGCACTACATCCCCTCCTGCCAGTCTCCTACCTGCTCAGCACAAACCCCAAGAGCCATCCTCCTGCCCTTCATCCCTGGGGCAGATCTGGGCTTTGTTGGGAATCAGGTTCAGGGTCTCCACGTGGCGAGAAGCAGGAAAGAACCCCTGGACCATTAGGACCGCCCAGGTGGAATCT
The DNA here is from genome assembly GCF_901765095.1 of Microcaecilia unicolor. Taxonomy (NCBI): domain Eukaryota; kingdom Metazoa; phylum Chordata; class Amphibia; order Gymnophiona; family Siphonopidae; genus Microcaecilia; species Microcaecilia unicolor. The sequence goes on along the minus strand of NW_021963511.1, from coordinate 6,925 downwards.
GACAAATCACAGTGTCAGAGGGGCGGGATCTTGTCCTGCACTCCTCCTGCCTGAGTCTTGTGACCAAACAATGGAAGGGGCGTGGTCTCCCTCTCATGCTGTGTTCTCAATCTAACCTCCTTGTTCTCAATCTAACCTTCTTGTGAGTGACATCATAGAGTCTCTCTCATGCTGTGTTCTCAATCTAACCTTCTTGTTCTCAATGTAACCTCCTTGTTAGTGACATCATAGAGTCTCTCTCATGCTGTGTTCTCAATCTAACCTTCTTGTTCTCAATGTAACCTCCTTGTTAGTGACATCATAGAGTCACTTCAGGAGTGAGAGCAGAGAGAGGCAGCACCAAGTCCCTCTTTATCTTGAGACACATCAGCTGCTGCCACCTGTGGCCGGATGTTTCACTCAGATGCTGCAGAGAAAACAGTTTCCAGGGCTGCCAGTCTCCTACCTGCTCAGCACAAACCCCAAGAGCCATCCTCCTGCCCTTCATCCCTGGGGGCAGATCTGGGAAATGGGAATCAGAGAGAAGCAGGAAGGAACCCCTGGACCATTAGGACCGCCCTAGGTGGAATCTGACAAATCACAGTGTCAGAGGGGCGGGATCTTAGCCTCCTCTCCCCTGCCTTGTGACCAATTAATGGAAGGGGCGTGGTCTCCCTCTCATGCTGTGTTCTCAATCTAACCTCCTGTTTCTCAATCTAACCTCCTTGTGAGTGACATCATAGAGTCTCTCTCATGCTGTGTTCTCAATCTAACCTCCTTGTTCTCAATCTTCTCCTTATGAGTGACATCATAGAGTCAGTTCCTGGGCTGCACGTGCAGGGAGTGAGAGCAGAGAGAGGCAGCACCAAGTCCCTCTTTATCTTGAGACACATCAGCTGCTGCCACCTGTGGCCGGATGTTTCACTCAGATGCTTCAGAGAAAACAGTTTCCAGGGCTGCCAGTCTCCTACCTGCTCAGCACAAACCCCAAGAGCCATCCTCCTGCCCTTCATCCCTGGGGGCAGATCTGGGAAATGGGAATCAGAGAGAAGCAGGAAGGAACCCCTGGACCATTAGGACCGCCCTAGGTGGAATCTGACAAATCACAGTGTCAGAGGGGCGGGATCTTAGCCTCCTCTCCCCTGCCTTGTGACCAATTAATGGAAGGGGCGTGGTCTCCCTCTCATGCTGTGTTCTCAATCTAACCTCCTGTTTCTCAATCTAACCTCCTTGTGAGTGACATCATAGAGTCTCTCTCATGCTGTGTTCTCAATCTAACCTCCTTGTTCTCAATCTTCTCCTTATGAGTGACATCATAGAGTCAGTTCCTGGGCTGCACGTGCAGGGAGTGAGAGCAGAGAGAGGCAGCACCAAGTCCCTCTTTATCTTGAGACACATCAGCTGCTGCCACCTGTGGCCGGATGTTTCACTCAGATGCTTCAGAGAAAACAGTTTCCAGGGCTGCCAGTCTCCTACCTGCTCAGCACAAACCCCAAGAGCCATCCTCCTGCCCTTCATCCCTGGGGGGCAGATCTGGGAAATGGGAATCAGAGAGAAGCAGGAAGGAACCCCTGGACCATTAGGACCGCCCTAGGTGGAATCTGACAAATCACAGTGTCAGAGGGGCGGGATCTTCTCCCCCTCTCCTTGCCTCACGAGTCTTGTGACCAATCAGTGGAAGGGGCGTGGTCTCCCTCTCATGCTGTGTTCTCAATCTAACCTCCTTGTGAGTGACATCATAGAGTCTCTGTCATGCTGTGTTCTCAATCTAACCTCCTTGTGAGTGACATCATAGAGTCTCTCTTATGCTGTGTTCTCAATCTAACCTTGTTTTCTCAATCTAACCTCCTTGTGAGTGACATCATAGAGTCAGTTCCTGGGCTGCAGCACCAACTCCCTCTTTATCTTGAGACACATCAGCTGCTGCCACCTGTGGCCGGATGTTTCACTCAGATGCAGAGAAAACAGTTTCCAGGGTTGCCAGTCTCCTACCTGCTCCATCCTCCTGCCAGTGTGAGGGGAGGAGAATGAGGAAGAAGAGCCTGAGGGGCTACAGCAGGGAATGGATTGAGCAGAGCCAGGCTCATTTCTTCTTGTGTGTGTGTGGCATTGCCTTGCACTGCATCCCCTGCTGCCCACCTCCTGCCAGTGAGGGGAGGAGAATCAGGAAGAAGAGCAGCAGCTGCTGTGTGAGGGGAGGAGAATCAGGAAGAAGAGTCTGAGGGGCTGCAGGGAATGGATTGAGCAGTGCCAGGCTCATTTCTTCTTGTGTGTGTGTGGCATTGCCTTGCACTGCATCCCCTGCTGCCCACCTCCTGCCAGTGAGGGGAGGAGAATCAGGAAGAAGAGCAGCAGCTGCTGTGTGAGGGGAGGAGAATCAGGAAGAAGAGTCTGAGGGGCTGCAGGGAATGGATTGAGCAGTGCCAGGCTCATTTCTTCTGTGTGTGGCATTGCCTGGCACTGCATGCCCTGCTGCCCACCTCCTGCCAGTGTGAGGGGAGGAGAATGAGGAAGAAGAGCCTGAGGGGCTACAGCAGGGAATGGATTGAGCAGTGCCAGGCTCATTTCTTCTTGTGTGTGTGTGGCATTGCCTGCCACTGCATCCCCTGCTGCCCACCTCCTGCCAGTGTGAGGGGAGGAGAATCAGGAAGAAGAGTCTGAGGGGATACAGCAGGGAATGGATTGAGCAGTGCCAGGCTCATTTCTTCTGTGTGTGGCATTGCCTGGCACTGCATCCCCTGCTGCCCACCTCCTGCCAGTGAGGGGAGGAGAATGAGGAAGAAGAGCCTGAGGGGCTACAGCAGGGAATGGATTGAGCAGTGCCAGGCTGATTTCTTCTTGTGTGTGTGTGGCATTGCCTGGCACTGCATCCCCTGCTGCCCACCTCCTGCCAGTGAGGGGAGGAGAATGAGGAAGAAGAGCCTGAGGGGCTACAGCAGGGAATGGATTGAGCAGTGCCAGGCTGATTTCTTCTTGTGTGTGTGTGGCATTGCCTGGCACTGCATCCCCTGCTGCCCACCTCCTGCCAGTGAGGGGAGGAGAATGAGGAAGAAGAGCCTGAGGGGCTACAGCAGGGAATGGATTGAGCAGTGCCAGGCTGATTTCTTCTTGTGTGTGTGTGGCATTGCCTGGCACTGCATCCCCTGCTGCCCACCTCCTGCCAGTCTCCTACCTGCTCCATCCTCCTGCCCTTGTCCAGCTCCAGCTGTGAGTCTGACTCCTTTTATCCCCCCTGGGTTTGCAGGGTCAGTGCTTGAAATCAGGGTCAGTGATGAAGAGAACAAAAGGGAGGGAAAGGTAAGACAAGACAGAGAGGTGGAACTCCTCCCCCAGGAACGTTCTCACCAATCAGGGTCAGAGGGGTGGAATCTTGGCCTCCTCTCCCCTCCCTCAGGAGTCTTGTGACCAGTCAATAGAAAGGGCGGGGTCTTCCCTCGTGCAAAGTTTAATAGACAGGAGACCAAAGTGACGTTAACACGTTGAAACCAAGTGGGTTAGTCTCTGTTTCCACTGCACCCGCGCAGCCGTCTCCCTAGTACACTCTAGACAAACCTATGAGCTGCTGCATCCATGTTGTCGTGCTTTATTGCTGGTAGGATTTTTATTTAATGTGTTGTATATTTTCAAACATGCAGCTTCTGCAGCACATAGATGTACACACAGGAAGCATAATAACGGAATAACAGCTTTAGACTTGTTACAGATGGCCCAACAATAAAGAACGGCAACGTGGATGCAACTGCTCCTAGGATTGCTTGCTTTGGTTTGAGTGTACTACAGATGACGGCTGCGCGGGGCAGTAGAAACCGAGATTAACCTAATGGGCTTCCTTGCTTACCGTGAACTAGATAGACTCACTTCCACGCCTGTCTATTAAACCTCCTTGCAGCAGCTCATAGGTTTGCATGCTTTGTTTTGAGTGTATGTGGATGACGGCTGCTTAGGGGTAGTAGAAACAGAGATTAACCAAATTGGTTTCCTTGCTTACAGTGGACTAGATAGGCTCACTTCCACTCCTGTCTATTAAACCTCAGTGGGGCAGCTCATAGGTTGCATGCTTTGTTTGAGTGTATGTGGATGATGGCTGCTTAGGGGTAGTAGAAACAGAGATTAATCAAATTGGTTCCTTGCTTACAGTGGACTAGATAGACTCACTTCCACGCCTGTCTATTAAACCTCCTTGCAGCAGCTCATAGGTTTGCATGCTTTGTTTTGAGTGTATGTGGATGACGGCTGCTTAGGGGTAGTAGAAATAGAGATTAACCAAATTGGCTTCCTTGCTTACAGTGGACTAGATAGGCTCACTTCCACTCCTGTCTATTAAACCTCCTTGCAGCAGCTCGTAGGTATGCTTGCTTTGTTTTGAGTGTATGTGGATGACGGCTGTTTAGGGGTAGTAGAAACAGAGATTAACCAAATTGGCTTCCTTGCTTACAGTGGACTAGATAGGCTCACTTCCACTCCTGTCTATTAAACCTCCTTGCAGCAGCTCGTAGGTATGCTTGCTTTGTTTTGAGTGTATGTGGATGACGGCTGCTTAGGGGTAGTAGAAACAGAGATTAACCAAATTGTCTTCCTTGCTTACAGTGGACTGGATAGGCTCACTTCCACTCCTGTCTATTAAACCTCCTTGCAGCAGCTCGTAGGTATGCTTGCTTTGTTTTGAGTGTATGTGGATGACGGCTGCTTAGGGGTAGTAGAAACAGAGATTAACCAAATTGGCTTCCTTGCTTACAGTGGACTAGATAGGCTCACTTCCACTCCTGTCTATTAAACCTCCTTGCAGCAGCTCGTAGGTATGCTTGCTTTGTTTTGAGTGTACTGGATGACGGCTGCTTAGGGGTAGTAGAAACAGAGATTAACCAAATTGGTTTCCTTTCTTACAGTGGACTAGATAGACTCACTTCCACTCCTGTCTATTAGACCTCTGTGAGGCAGCTCATAGGTTTGCTTGCATTGTTTTGAGTGTATGTGGATGACGGCTGTTTAGGGGTAGTAGAAACAGAGATTAACCAAATTGGCTTCCTTGCTTACAGTGGACTAGATAGGCTCACTTCCACTCCTGTCTATTAAACCTCCTTGCAGCAGCTCGTAGGTATGCTTGCTTTGTTTTGAGTGTACTGGATGACGGCTGCTTAGGGGTAGTAGAAACAGAGATTAACCAAATTGGTTTCCTTGCTTACAGTGGACTAGATAGACCCACGCCTGTCTATTAAACCTCCATGCAGCAGCTCTTAGGTTTGCTTGGTTTGATTTGAGTGTATGGCAATGACGGCGGCGGGGGAGTGGAAACAGATGAAGCAAATTGGCTTTCTTGCTTACAGTGGACTTGATAGGTAACCTCGTTGCAGCACCTTCAGTGTATGGCGATGAAGGCTGCATAGGGGAGTGGAAACAGAGATTAACCAAATTGCCTTCCTTGCTTACAGTGGACTAGACAGGCTCACTTCCTCTCCTGTTTTACCCAACCTCCTTGTCTCGGTGTATTCCAAGCCTGGTTTTCATGAGCCACTAGACCTCAGTGCACTCTAATGGTCCACTACCCCTTCTCAATGTGCTCCAAGCCTCACTCTGATGGTCCAATAGCCTTTCTCAGTGTGTTCCAAGCCTCTCTCTAATGGTCCAATAGCCTTTCTCATGTGTTCCAAGCCTCTCTCTGATGGTCCAATAGCCTTTCTCATGTGTTCCAAGCCTCACTCTGATGGTCCAATAGCCTTTTTCAATGTGTTCCAAGCTTCCCTCTGGTTTTCACCATTTGTTCCTCTTCCTGTATCTGTTTCCGAGGCTTTTTGGAGTGTGCAGAGATTCAAAGACCGTAAGGAAAGCTGAATTTCTTTCTGTCTAGTTTGTGTTGTGCACAAGTGTCATTGGCTTTAGTGTTGTATGTGGTGCTGGTGGACAGATTGTCTGAGAGCCACTATTTGCAAAGGATTGGAAAAGCCCCCACTCACTCCCCAAAGAGCTGCACCTGGGCCATAAGCTGACAGAGTGGGTCTCCATTGCATAGTGCTTTTGTACTGGTGCATTCCCACAGCACTGGGTTCAGGTCATAACAGCAGTTAGGATATCTGGGGTTTCAAAAAGGTTTAGACAAGTTCCTGGAGGAAAAGTCCAAAGTCTGCTATTGAGATAGACATGGGGGAAGCCACTAAATCTTGCTACCTTGGGACTGGGAAAGTTAGAGTTAATATTTTCTCTAGAAAAAATGTTAAGATTATCGTAAGTGAAAAACTGACAAATGCAGAGTCCATCTGTTTCTAACTCATGTTTTACTGGTCTAACATACGATGTATTTTACGTTCTGTTAATATATTTTGAACATGTTCATGCTTTTCTAATTGTTACGTAAGCCACATTGAATCTGAGTTCAACTCAGGCTAATATGGGATATAAATGTCAATAATATAATAAATAGAAGTCGTTTACTGCAGACCTCTCTATATGACAAAGAAAGGGCCTTTAGATAAGAGAGCTTAAAGAAGGTCTGAAACTGACCAGTATTTAGGATAGGTGTCTCCTTTTGGAAAAGTAAATCGTACTCTGTGTTTAACTAAAGAGCACTGGTTAAAAACTTTAGTCTACTAAATCTAAATGAGAAATGCTATGTAATGGGCTTTCTCCATTGTACTATGCCCTAATATTTTAGACTTTTAGCATATTTACTTAAATTAAGTTCAGAATTCTAAAAAGATGCTTTGCTGATCGTATGGAATTCTGTCTAGATGGATCAGTTACCTCATATGTGGTTGAGGCCATAATGTGAGCATTTGGATTTGCAAACTTCAGAGGGACTTAGAAGCAGAGGAAGATTCTCTCTTAGTCTTCCCTCTTGTTAACAGGATATATTATGCAGTTGTAATAAAAGAAAAGTTTAATCTCTTGTTGTACTGTGTATTCTATTTCTTAAAGTGTATTTACTTTCCACAGTAATCTTTGGAATTCTGCA